>NW_009232448.1:4251-44891 GCF_000690835.1 Fulmarus glacialis
CCGGCTGGGGGGGCGGGGGGGACCACCCAGCCAGTCCCTGTAGGCTGTCGCCGTGGGATGCGTATGCTGCGCTCTGCAATGTAAGGTTCATAACTCCACCCTCTTGCAAGAATTAGCATTTTCTTTGTCTGCCTGTGCTAATCTTCTGTATCCTCAGCAGCTGCTCAAAAGGTAAACACCACCCTCATCAGTCCAAGGTCAAACAGACACCCCACAGTCATTTAATATATCAAAAGCCTGAGCTACCCACCCCATTCCCAGTATTTAAGAGCTCATGTTGGCTTTTTATCTGATGGTTTAAAACCTTGTGTTGCACAGTTATGTGGAGGCTGTATTGCCCTCAGTTCTACAAGCAGCATTTGTTCGTAAAATACACAAAAGGCATTTCCATGCAGCTGGTGAGATCCCGCAGTCTTTAGCCCCCACAGGCCTGCAGAGCCCCACAGAGGCTGCACGGACCCACACGCACCCGTGGGCAAGGCGCTTTTATGGGAGCACACAAACACACAAACACACACACACGCATCTATGTCTATTCACGTATTGAAAGGTAGCAAGACACAGTGCTTACAGATCATAAAAACACATGAAGGAAAAACCCCAACAGACAACCCCCCAAGCTGATTTAATGAATGAATACAGGCAGACCGTGAAAAACTCCGATTCTCAGCCAGAACCACAGCACTCACATCTCAAACCTCTAGGTCCTGTCTACAAAGTATGTGTACAGGCTACACTCAGTAATGCCACTGAGATCGCTGTCATTCAAAGTGCTCACCCTGCAAGGGTCTCTGCCTGCCTTTGTAGTCCTCAGAGAAGTGCTTTCCCCTGTCTTAGCCAGGCACGTTGTGCAGCTCATCTGCACTTCTTGCGTCCTGGCTCAGCACCTGCAATGGCTGTACTGGGTTTCAGTGCTCTGCTTTGGGTATGGTTCTGGCATCTCTGAAGGTTCAGTGTTCAAAAGGGTTCAAACTTCATAAGCCGTTCAAAGAGCATGTTGGCTATTAACACTTAAGTACCGGCCTTGCAGCTTCTTTTTCTGTTATCAAGATTTGGGCAATTAGCAGCAAGAGACATGAAGTTATGAGTGAGTGCAGGGAAGAGCAGTTACGTACATCCAGGTGATGACAAGTTCTTTCTCCATACGTAAGCTCCCCTGATTGTCTTTTTTCTTCCTTTAAGGTACCAAACCCTTAGAAAGATTCAGTAAGAGTTTTCTCAAGGCTTTTGGGGTATCTGTCTGTCACCCAAGTGCACAGGGGATATGTTGCTCACCTGAAAGGGTAAGGGGAAGAGGCGGGGTTTAAGCTCTACTCTAGCAAGTATTTGATTATACACAGCTCCCGCCCCACTCCGGTAGCTAAACCACTCCCACGCCAGTGCTAGGAGACCAGGTTCTTGCAGGCAGAGAAGTGAGCAGGACTTTTCAGGACAATCTACCAGGGATGCTGTACTTTGTGTGTCTCAGCAACACATTACATTAGCATGCATAATTTCCTCATTTCCTAATCCAGTCTCGTCATCATGATCTTATGATCCATTTGAAAAACAGCTGTTAAAAAAACATTAATTGGCCAAGAAACAAATGACCATTTTTCCTTTGTGATATGAAACAACTGGAAAGACAAGAGTGGATTAACTTTCTCCTTGTTTTTATATGTCTTTTCTGCCTTGCCTTGTCTGCCCTTCCAAACTCCTCCAGTCAACAGTGGGGGGAGTATGACATTACAAAACCAAATGGAAATGTGCAGTGGAAAGCAAGAAAGATGTTTAGTAAAAACACCAAGAAAGTTATTTTAGCTGGACAATGTGGGGTCCTGTTTTCTGTGTATATGTTTGTGTGTCCCTCTGGTCCCACAGTAACTGAAGGTACTGGCCAACTCCAGCCAAGCCAAACTGAGACGCTGTTGTTCCTACAGGTTTTGTGGAAAATAGCAGCTGGCTAGAGGAGAAAAAACCCTATTAATGGGAAGGGAGATAATTCATCCCTTGGCTGGGCTGTGGGGCCAGCGGCTGGTCAGCCCATGGGTAACTGCACAGCATTACTCAGCTGGTAGCCTAAATATGGTATGGGGACATGCTTTGTGAAGAGCTATAGGTGGCATAAGAGGGTGCTGGGGAGGTGGTATTGGGAGCTCTCTAGGACTGTGGGAGGATATGGTGAGGTGCAAGACATAATCCCATGTTAGGCAGGCTCCTGGCAGAGATGGAGGGAAAGGACCACCACTAAGCACTCATCACTTACTGGATTTCTGCTGTGACACTCCTATTCTGGTTCCTATTCCTCCAAAGAAATGACAAGTGAAGAGGGAAAACTGAGTGACCAAGCTGTTATCACTGATCGAAAGTCAAGTCTTTTTGTGGTGGGAGTGACTGTTCAGGCCTTCTTCGCAAATAAAGGAAAAGGAGTACTCATTGCTTTATTTAGTTTTGCAGGTGACCTATGAACGTGCATGCCATGCTAGTTAAACAGAATGCCAAAGCTGCCGGTCAGAAAACTTCATTAACAGCATTTCACTGTTAAAGATTAACTTTCCTTAAGACAAGGGATTTATATAAATTGTGAAACAATGTTTCACCTGAGAAAAGAAGGAGCTCAGAGTAGCTATGATGTTTGTTTATGTATCTGAAGACAGAGGAACTTGCCCATGTATTACAAAGTACTGAATAAACTCCTTGATGACTCAGTGATTAAACTTTTCTTGCAGCTAAGATTACAATTGTATTACACACTGACCAAAGCGTGTGTGAAAGAGTAATCTTACCTCTGAGTATGAACACTTGGGTGTAACTTGGCAGCTTCTGTCATCATGCTGTTAAACTGTGCTTTCTACACAGCCATCAACTGAATTGAATGCTGGAGGAGTTTAAGGAGGCTGGAAATAAAGAAATGGGTAAGGGACCCTCTCCATCCCACCTGCTTCCAGCATGTTCTGGTCTTGTTTTATAGGATGTCATGGTCACTCCACAGGCAGTGTCAGTCCAAGCAGGTGCCTTCAGACAACTTTATCATTGGCTTGTGGTGATATAAAAAGCTGCTGGTGTATCTTGCCAAAAAGCGAACATCAGAGAGGATAAAAGTAGGATGTCCTTCTATTTTGAATCGCATAAAAACTGAAAGATACCCAGCAAAGATACTATAAATTTCACCAAACTTTAGCTGTCTGAGAGTTACCTACTCTAAGCTAGTTGGCTAGCCTTCCTCTGCAGAGAGATGTTTTCTCCAGGTGCTGAAGATACTGGTTTGCCCCGGCACAGTCTTTGGATGAGATGAGATAAGTAACGTTGTGGAGAACTTCTCCTTCTTCTTTCAGTCCCTAGCTCATGTAGAGTAGATGTGGAGACAGACAGAAAGCTAAAGTTAAGTCAGATGAATCTCACCCAAATGTCTACCATTTCACCCTACTTTAAGTTTAAATTTTGTTAGGAATCTAGAGTGTGATGGTGTTCACCATGATTAGATTTGTAGATCAGTGAAAGAGCATTTCTGAGCCTCTATTTTGATTTCCTGGTGGGAACCAAGCCAGCAGGGTTTTCATAGCAATAGCAGCAACAGAATGATACTCTTCCTACCAAATCAGGTAAGTAAGGTTCAGGGTGGGATCATTGCATTGTTGTATCTGGTACTGTAAAAGCACATAGCAAAAAAACCCCTTTTTACTCAAACATGCAACAAGTGTGTAAAATAGCCAGATACGTGAGAACTAGGGAGCAGGAGGACAAGCCAATACTAATGAGACCATGTTCTCAGATACACCCAGCCATGCAGGCAGTATGGCCAGCCATTTGGCAATGTGTCCTGGGCCCATTTCCAGAATTAAATGTAAAGGAAATATTTGGAGACGATATGGCTGTGACTTTATAGATTTTGTGAAGAGTTTGTTCCATGTGCGATGGCAGCATGTAATAAATCTCAGATATATGTGCACTTGAAGCACATGCTTTGTGTTAGCGGAGCAAAGGTTGTGCTCCATGACATGGTAATTGAATCTATTTCTTGAATAGGTCAGGGCTGATTTGTGAAGGATGTCATTCATAGATTCACAAAAAATGGCCACTCATGAAATGCTAATTGTTACGCTATAAAGACAGATCAGGGTGAGATAATGTATTTGGACTCTGAGGCTGGAGGGTGATTTTGGTGGCAAAATACTGATATGATGTGAAAGGGACAAGGCTGCAATAGTGAAAGAAGAGCAGGAGAAGATGCAGGAGAGAGGACAGAAAAACAAGGGATTAATGAAAAGCCTGGTGCTTGAAAATGTTTGGAGAGAAAAGAAGCAAAATACAAACATTGTATGTTAGAAGGATATTAGAATCTTAACCTGAAGTCTTTCACACCTCAGAAATATAGAACGTCTTCAACAGATGAAGCAGAAAATAGTTGACATCAACCTAAAACTGTTTATTGCCAAAATATTTGAAAACCCATCTGGAGTATAAAATAATGAATTATGTTGGACATTTTGCACTTAATCAGGGGAAAAAATGCAGTTTTATTCTAGCCTTTGGAGATACAATTAGAGCTGACATGCTGATTTATTAAAATAGTAGACATACATGAAAACTAGTCCTGTTGCCTCTTCTGTATAGTAGTGTATATACGAACAACCTTTGAGAAATCTAGAATGATTTTTATTCTCATTTGCTGCGTGTAAGAAAGTTTAATGATATTAACAGTTAAACCAGCTGTTACTCTCTATTTCGCGAATAACTTTTTTAGCGGTAGGGTCGAACTCCCACTGCTTCGATCCATGGAAGAAGTAGAATAATCCTGGAAATAAAAAAGTAAAGCATTATGTTATGGATACAAGAAATAGCTTCATTCTGACAAAACGGAGAACATCATCTTTGTACCCACAGGAGAGCACCTCTTCAGTTCTGTCTTTTGCAGGATACAGCAATAATGACATTCATCATAACTCCAGAACTTATGTTCTTTACAAGTGAACCGATTTTACGTAAAAGCTCATTTCGTTTACCTTTCTGTTGGAAAACAGCGTCAACCTTCTGGCTAATTCCTGGAAAGTCATCAACTGTCTGTCTAGGATAACCCTTCTCCATGGACCGGCTGTTTTCATCAAACCTAAATCATATGAAGGGAGACATGTAATTTTACAGAGTTTAGACATCAATACTGTAAAGAATTAAGCAGCTGCTGAAAGGTGACCACCATCTGTAGTTTGACTGATTTCACTGGGGTTACAGAGAGTAAAGTTATCTACTTGCACAAATGTCTGCAGGACACTGGCCATCACATTTTCCATGAGGTGGCTAGTTTGCTGATAAAGGCAGGCACAGCTCCAAAGAAGCATCTGGAGTGAGACAAATTAAAGGAAGACCCATATTTTTGACAGCAGGGATGGGATTTACCAGTGCATGGAAACTGGTTGGGTTGATTCCCACTATAGTGACTGCACATATTCATTGCATGAATTTTAAACTCCTCTTAGACTTTGATATGATATTGTACATAGTCCTTTACTAGCTGACAGATTTAGATGGAGGAAAGGAAGCTGACTTATTTCTAGTACAATCAAGTTGTTCCTAACTGAGCCAGGACATTTTTTATGATTTTTTATGGGGCTGAATTTGGGGGCTGAAAGGAGGACCTAAAAGGTTCTTCAAGATTTGAGGAATTCTCTCAGGAAAACAAACAAACAAAGAAACAAGCCTTTGTTTTGCTTCTCTTTGTATACAAGAAATGCTTTTCACAGGGACATGAGATTGAGAGAATGAGTTACTAGGTAAGAAAACCATGCTGTGGTTTTCTTGCATGCCTTTGTCTTGTGACCAAGGCAGTAAAATAACAATGCAAGATACTGTAAATACTCTTTCCAAAACTATCGAAAACAAAGGACAGGAAATGACATGCAGCTCAAAATCCAGCTGACACTGTATGTCTCACTGAGGAACCCCACAATTAGTCACGATAAAGTCTGTTTGACCCACGCATGCTCCTGGTTGCCTGCAAGAAGGCCTTTGCAGCAGTTGTCCTTGTACACAGGAGGAATCCATCAGCTTCCCAAAAGCTGACTTTTTGCTTCCGTTTGCCTGGTATTTGGGTATCAGGAATCACTCACGCCAGCTTGAGAATAGGATTGTTGCAAATCCAATGCTAGCCAGGCAAAGAAAAGAAAATGAACTATCACTTCTATCTCTCTGAAAGAGATAAAATAATCCAGGGCTTTTCAGAAATCAGAGAAATCCTGCACAAGCCATCCCAGCCAGCCTTCTGCTGAAGTACGTTAGCTTTCAGATCTTTATTTTCTAGACATACTTTTGTCTATTGTATTTGTAAAAATTCTCTACATGCTGGAATTTTTTCAGTTTCCAGGCATAACGCATCAAAACGGGTCCATATCTTGGATGCCCATTTCAGGACAGCCTTAAGCTCTCAAAAGTCAAAGCTATATTCTCTCCCTGTGCAGGAGCCGAAGAAATATTTATATGAAAAGTAGGATTACTATAGTTACCTAGTTACATATAGTTACCTAAAGGTCTACTTTCTCTTTTATCACATGGACAATTTTAATTGTATTCAGATTATATTGGAGTCAATCATAAGAAAACATTTGTCAATTTTTCTTACCTCCAGTACTTGTCACCTACGAAAAAGTCTGTTTTCCCTGTATTTTTATTACAAACAGCTGCATCAATTTTCTTGACACCTTTAGGGAAGCCCAATGTGTTGATATTCCTTGGATAACCAAGCAACACCTGATATCCACTGATAACCCAGAATTTAGTGCCTGTAAAAAAAAAAGAAAAAATTAGTTTCACCAGTGATTTTCAGACACTAAAAGAAAAAATGCACTCCTTTAGTGTAGGTTGTAGGAAAACTGGATGAAATGTCCTACGTTTTTTGTTTATTTATTTGAAAAGTGGATTTTATGCACATATAGCTACCCTTCCTTCCTCCCATCTTCCCACAAAATTAAAGGTAAGAAAAATTTAAAGAAAATCTCATACTTCACCTTTGAAAAACAGGATCTGATCTTTTGTGTTCTCATACACAGCTTCAATACCAGGTGGCAGAGTTGGCCAGAAGGCAGAAATTAATTCACGTTCAACTTCTGAGTAATCAGGATAGACTCGCCATAAGTGTCTGATTTAAATATGAAACAGTTTTTGTAGTAAGTAATAAACCACAGACATTTCTATATATGAACAAGAACATCAACAGTGTTGTGACTTACAAGCTCTTTCTTGTCAGTGGAGCTACCTGGGTCGATGTGTCAGAAAGGAAAATGCTCCCCTCAGTGGGTTTTGTTTTTTTTTTTAATTCTGGCTTCTTTCCTGAATTACCCTTCTCATTGGTACTGATTGATTAATGGGATCAGCTACAAGTAGTGGAAAAAATCAGCTTGTTCCTGTACCATATAGTAAGAGAGTTAGAGGGTCCCAGATGAGCCTGACTGTAAGCTATTCCTTGGATGACTTACCTGGATGACTTTGGGCTTGCATAGGTGACTGGAGGAGAGATTGGCCCAACTATATGGTAGAACATACTAAATTCTTAGGAAATGGTTTCAGCATTTAGTCATGTCACTACTTGGTATAACCATCTATACATTTAGGAATAAAGCTTTATTGGGACTGAGGTGCTTTCTGGAAAAAAATGAAGCATGGTTTTTTCAGGGGATCCTGTAATATAACTCGTATCTGCTAAAAGTTTTATTTCCATGAACTGAAATCTATCCATCTCATTATAAATCCCACAATCATAATGGTGTGAAACACCGAAGTATTCAGTCTTTGTAGAAATCAAGAAAAAGAAACCTCACAGAGACAAATGTCATATCAATATTTACCTGCCCTTTAGAAAAATGACTTCTCGTCGGAGTGTAGTTATAGCATCGAAAGACATCTGGGAGCCACAGGTTTTAGGTGAGGTAGGGGTGGCTGGCCTTTTATCTGGGGCATTTGGTGGAGATCCTAAGGCAGACATTTTAGAAAGAATACAGCAAATTTGTAGAAACATTAAGGTTGGCACATATAAATGCATTTTTTATATTATGAGAATACAATTATTTTTATGGTGAAACTCTGTGAAAGAGATTCTCTCCTGCTTACTTCTTTTTTTAAGCCATGGATTTTACTTACCATAAATGGACTGAATGCCATTTATATCATCTGGAGAGAGGGGAAATTCGCTGGGGCTGATGTAGGCGTAATTGGGGAACATCAAAGCCCTCTGGTCATTAGAATGGGAGAGACCCAGGGCATGGCCAAACTCATGAGCAGCAACAAGGAACAAGTTGAACCCTTAAAAAATTGATAGAGAGAAGAGATCAGTCTAATTTTGGTCTGCAAATGGCTGATATGAACACAGCAGGGCTGTTGCTCAGTGACAGTTTTCATACAATATATTGAAATTCACTAGGGTATGCATATATGTGAACATATTTTTTTCTATAGGATAAGGTTGTGTTCTTCCCCCACTAGAAGGGAGTGACTTTTGGCCCTCTTTCCTGCTGTTCTTTCTGTTAGCTACTGAAAGTATGTGTGTGGCATGAGTAGACGTCTGGGGGTGAGTGTGGGTGCAGCTCTGAGGAATGTCCTGGCAGGGTTTCCTGGCTGAGCTAGAACAGATTAGATAGTGAGTCAGATCAAACTAACAGCTCTCCAGGGCATACGACGATGCACTCCGTGCTCACTTGAGATACCAGAGTGTCACTCTGTGTGTCACCCTCCCTCCTACAAACCTGAGAAAGAAAGGTGAGATCATGAATAGACAAGGAAAAATATAATGTTAGCAGAACTATTTACCTTTTTATCATTAGGACTTTAAAGCATCTGGTTTCTTTACAGCCTTGTCAAATAAAATACATTTTAAAAATATTAGGCTCATGCATGCTTATTCCCAGTGAAATATGTTAACACAGTAAGTAGATAAAAATAGAATTTCCTTTAACGTGCATCCCTCCAAGTAACATGCCTTTCTGAATTAGGGAAGAATGATCATCTGCCCTGTAAACAACAAGCCAGCAATATCAACAGACTTAGTGAAGATCACAAGTCTGCAGCAGAGCAGAGGACTGGTCATCAATTGCCCAAGAAAGGCTTGCTGAAGCCAAGATATCCATTTCTCAAAATAACAAACAAAGCCTCAATTTTTCCACGCATATTTCTAGTCCTCCCCTCTCACGAGTCCTTTGAGCTCTCCAACGAGTTCTGCAATGCCTGGCTGCTGGAGCCATGCTGTTGAGGAACAGCAGCAAAACTGGGGTTGACACATTCAGTCCCAGTGTGGGGAAAACATTACATTTTATCGGCATGACATGTCCACCCCTCATCCATCTTTTTTTCCTGCCACAATAAACCCACGCCTCTCCTCCTCGTGCAGTGCTCTTACAGCACCTTCCTCTTTGTTAGCTCCTCGCTTTTTCTGCAGCGTGACCTCGATTCTCCTGCTGCCGTTATCCTCTGCAGTTTTCTATCCCCAAAACTGGATGAGAAAAGGATCTAAAGTACAACAGGGTAATGTGCCCGAGTACTGATGGATCTGTCAGAGGCAGTATGTGCTGTATGGCCAGCCTGGAGGTTGAGGGGAGGGGGTTGAGGGGAGCAGACGGGTCCCAGCCAGATGGTTGAGCACTCAGCATTCCCGTCTCTTCTGGCCCGGTGGCACGCATCTGTAGTCAGCTCTACACACGGCATCTCAGCCTCTGGGTGGCCTGAACAGCATGTTCAGACTCCCAGCTGCTGTCAGGCAGCTGAAATTGCTTGGAGAACACTTTAATGTATAAACCCATCCTAGCTTGAATGCAGAGTAAAGCTATAACAGCCTACAGTTGGACCTATCTTGGTATTATTAGTGAAGACTCTTCATTACCACTGGTGGCTGTAATGTTTTGTAGGTGGTAGGGATCTCCTCTGAGGGCTGCTGCAAGGCATGGTGTGCTTCCTCTGCAGTGTGTGGTAGTGCCAGGCTTGGTGCCAGCATGTGCACCAGGAGGGGAAAAAGTCAGAAAGCTTTTACCACGGGTTGTGAAACTCTGGTGGGCATGGGCCCTACCAACCCCCACGTAAGAGTGGTCCGTGTCTGTAGCACTCGTATCTGAAAAGGGTTGTCCCACTGGTATCCTTACCAGTGTGAAATAAGAACTAGAGTAGATCAGGCTGATTTTACGTCAGGGTCAATGTAACTGTTGGAGGATGGCCTGTAATATCCTCAAACTGCTTTTATGGTTAATGCTGTGTTTCATCTCAGTCTATTCCTTCACTTAAATAAGATCAGAAAGGAATTTACCCATCTGCTTAACACTTCAGAAACCTTTTTTTACCTACCAGCTGAGCCTGTGGTCCAATCTTCATCCTCATCAAAGTGCACATCACCACCAAAACCATTGCCAGGTGGAAAGGCATGAGCGAGGACACCAAGGGGGCCATCAAAATAACGAGGGCAATGTCCATGAGCTAAATAATATGATGTTGAAATAACATTGAGTTTCTGTTATGACTATTGGAAAATTTTTAAATTAATCTTACCATTGGCATGCAGTCAGCGTATTACCTTTGGTCCCAAAAGCAATCATTATATCTGCTATTCCCTCATGAATACGAGTGAAAATCAGCGGGGTGACAGTGCTCCACACTTTAAATGCCTTCTGGATTGCTTTATCCACATCCTCTTTGCTCATATCTGGTGTGTGGTTCACAATTCTATGGTTATGAGGGTTCAAGTAATAATACTTAGCGTTTGCAGAAAGAATTTCTCTAATATTGTTAAGATGATGAACAGAGATGTATAAGAAGCAATTTAATCCAATAGCTCCCAAGATTCATTCTGGACTCAGTGAGTTTGAGGAATGTGATAACTGTCCAACATGTCTTTTTCATAATAATAATTGTGTACACAGCACCAGTTTTTCTCAAAATGTCCCTTAGCCAGGAGGTCATCTCTTGAGCATAAGGAAAGTCGTCTCCTCAGGTTTCTGTGACTACTAAACTGTTGGTCTTAGCAAATTTTGAAGATAACAGGGCTTGTACAGGGTGCAATTGATATTTCTGTTTGGCTTACAGAATATTTGTCAGGAGTGATACATGACAGGCAAAATACTGCGGTTGACTCAGAAATGTAAAATACCCAGCTTGACTCTCAGAAATTCCTCTCAGGAATATGCATAGCTAACAGCTGGGAAAAGAGAAGCATTTTTGTATTCCCAACTGGAAACAATTGCTATAGAAGTTATATTTAAATATAACAAATGTGGATACCCACAAAACCAAAATTTAAACTCAAAAAGTAATTATTGAAATACTACCTGTATGTCAGCTTGGTTTTTTTCCATCCTGGCAGAGTAACACCATAAAGACCCACATCGGGAACTCCACACCTGGGTTTCTTCATCACTTCCAATGTCTCAGTATCTGCTTTTCCAGTTACTTTCAAACCAAAAAATTGTTGCATTTTCTGAAGTCTTTCAGCTGTGGATTCAGCATTTATTTTCCATCCAAGTTGATTTGGATCTGGCTCAACAGCATAGAATTTATCTAAATAGTCCTAAATAGAAAAAATAAAGCACAAACACAATCCACATTTTGATCTGTTTATTAAACAAATAACTTAGGACTGATATTGCTTGTGTACTTTGCTGGCAAAACCATCTACTTGTGATTTTGGAGCACAACAGATGTTTTCATGAGGTTCGTAGCTGAACAGAAACAGACAATATTGTCCCTGACTCTTATTTACTTGACTTTTCCAGTTTGTACAGATTTATCCTACCTTAGTAAAGTTTGGGCAACAGAGTTCTGTGTAACAGCATTGTCTCAGAACGACAGCAAACTGCTGTGTAGCTGGAACACTCAGATTATATCTAAAAAGAGAGGGCTTAATAGATCTCTGATATGGACAATGTAGTTACCTGTACAAGCTTGGCATCTTCTCCTTTGTTGTCTTTCTCTGGGTGGACGTGAAGAGCGTTAGAAACAGCTGCACACATTAAAAGCAAAAGTGAAAGGTCCTTCATTCTTACTCTCCTCTCTGTCCTGGTAGGGTAGGAGTCTGCTTTCTGCATCGTGTGCATCCTCTCTCGCATCCCAGTTCGTATGGTTATGGGGTGCCTTGTAGAGTCAGCTGTAGACTGACTCAGAGTTTATCATGCTCTGATTACCTCTACACATCCTATAACACTGTGCTGGCTGACACAATAAAACTTAATTAAACCCATCTGATTTCACAGACATCTGAAGTCAGTTAGTATTTGAACACTCTTAAGCTGCTTGGCTACCATTTCAAAACTGCCACTCATTTTCAGTTATTTTACACTGAATTTTAGCGAACCTGAGCAATTTCACACCAGATGAAATGGAGGACAAACGCAAAACCTTTTAAGTTGTCCCAAACCAGCTGTGTGAAATGGGGCCACCAAATGTGCAGGGACTCTTAACCATTCTCAGCCTAGAAAATGGGAGTCATGCACCAGATATGAATCCCATCCAAAAAGTTTAAAACTTTGGGAGAAATTACTGTTAGCAGAAAGTTTTCTTTTTAAATTGATCCATAAAGTGAGACTGGGTGTTTTGGAAAATGGATGAAAACCCCAAATCACGTCCCACCTCTTCTCTGCAACTCTGTGAAAAGGTGTGTTTCCTTTAAATAATACTGGTGGAATCCAAGATATTCATAAACAAAAAAGATTTTACCCTATAAATCCAGCCTAAAGGATATGTATAATTTTATACCTGTCTGCATTTATCTAATCTATCTATCTATCTATCTGCCATTTCATCACAGAAGTTTTCTTCAGTTTAACCACATTAGCCACAGGGGATATGATTATTTCCTGTCTTAAGTAATTCAGAATAAAGGAAGTTTCAAGAGACACACAAGCTGTGACAAATTATGGGATTTCACCCTGTGCTGGCCAAGCGCCTTCTTCTTCCCCTGGCAGCAATGGGAGCTGAAGGTGTTCGGCACCTCAGAGGAGCTCTGACAGCATGTACTCAACTTTTACAGAACAGTTGTAAGAAATACCCTCATGTCAGACTGTGGCTTTTTCAGGAAATCCTTGCTTCCTTGTTTTTGGCTTTTTTTGCTGTCACTTGAAGCCAACTTTTCTCCAGCTGAAGGTGTTAATGACAAATATCCTAGCCCAAATTTCACAATGTAGCCTTGTTAGTTAAACTTGTGCGTTAATGACATTTCTCAGCTACCATAAAAAAAACTCCAAACAACCCAACAAACCCTTCCCTTAATTTGTTTTTATTATCATTGTATTGTAAGGTGAGAGACCTGTGAGGCTTGGATCCCAGTCAGTTCTCTAACTGAGGTACAAACTGTGACAATGAATTTTCTGAGATGGAGAGCTTGACTGAACTGATACTGGAAATGACATGTGTGTTTATCCAGAAGTACAGACTTTCTTTTTTGAGATCTGTCTTATATTTTTAAATGGATATATTGGTTTTAAAGCTGGAAGGAATGACCATGGCGCTATCATCTGACTACATACATGGCGTAGGTCACGAAAGACAACCCCCTGTTCAGTGGCTTTTGCACCAAGCGTATTTTCCAATGGCACTAGAACACATTTTTGGAAAACATGTTTTGGCTGGTATGAATTTAATTTTGTAAAAAATCAAGGCAGCTCTCTGAGCAGATTTGATATGAACTGGGAGAAGTGGTTATCTTTTTTCCCAGTGTGGTTGGCCATCAGATGCCCACAGCTGTCTGCTGTGTAGCAGTGGAAGGATGGAGACGATGAGAGCAGCTAGGTTAAGATTAGTTGCATCTAACTTTATACATTTATTAGTTAAGCATTCTTCTATAGAAAATGGAGAGATACATATCTCTGGAGAGTGATTCAGCCAGCTCTCTTAGAATAGGATGAACTGGCCTCTATAGGTGCTTTCTGTCTTTATTGAATGTAGAGAAGCTTGAACAACTAATTTACACTACATTTCTAGTTTCAGCTAACAGCTACATTAGTGTTTGCTCAGAAGACATTTGAGTGTCAGATGATGGAGGCCTATGGCACCCAAAGCACTTTTAGAGTTTTGTAACTTCACCACCTACGCAACATAGCAGCCAGTTCCCACTGCCCATGGGAAAGAAGCTTGAACATGTTTTTTTGCAAGTGATGTTTCACAAATACGCCTATAGCTGGCCTTGAGGTCTGGGAAAAGAAGCAGCTGTACAAAGCAGCTGTTGGTTATGGTTTCCTAATGCTTATCTTTGACATTGGTTGGAGTTAGTGAATGTTGATCTGCCTCGTGACTTCTCATCCTAGAATTGGTTATATCCAGACTGCAGTAATGTGACCTACGTTTTAACCCAGAGAGGTCACTGCCTATCCTTATCACATCGGCAGTACCAAGTGACACTATACAGAGCATCACAGGAATCAATACTGCGGCATCGTGGTGATCTTAACACAATACCATCAGGGATTCAGCTTTCCTAAGTGTTCACAGCATGGGTGTCTGCATGTGAGTTAACTGTCCAAGCTTGCATTATATCAACAGACATCTAATCAATATGGTCAAATGTCAATTAGAGAGCATTTCATCTGACCACATGTAGGTGGTAAACTTAGCATGATTTGTGCAGCTCTCAGGAGCTCACCAAATCTTTTGACCAACACCATTGACTATGATGACAGCCTAAGCCTGAGATCACATGAAAACACTCAGGCTGCAATTAAGCTGCCTAAAGAGTGATTTGTTGTGCTTTTGAGACAGTCTAGTGAACCTGAGACGTTGAACATAGGCCTGGTGGCTGTGACCCAGGACCTAGAGGGGACATGTGGCCTTTGTACTGGTACTTGGAGGCCAACTGGAAACCTTCAGGCACCTTAATGGCACTAGATACCTGTTCAGGCAGCTGAATTGAGCCACTACTTTGCAGGCTCAATCCTTCCATAGAGTCAACAAAGCTGAATCATTACTCAGCTTGAGTGAAAAACACGGGACAATGGCGAATGGTTCAAATAATGCATTTGACCCTTGGCAAACCTTTAGCAAAGACTGCAGCCTGTGAGGGCAAGATTCAACCACCCGAACATAGGTGCCTAGAGAGAGTGTAGGGTCTGTGGGGCTTTGGGAAGTGCTGGTCTCCCAGAAGCCCTGTTTCATACCTGCATGGGTGACTTGGATACCCTACAGCACCTCAAATGCACTAAGCACATGTTTAGAAAATTGGATTCCTGCCTGGGCAAATCTGTCTCAGTTAATAACGATATGGGCTACGACTACACACAAAACCAGTAACCAGGCTAGGGAGTGGTATAGTACTCTAGCACAGTACAGTAATTAGCAAATAGGACCATAAACTTATTAAAAGGAGTAAGAAAATGGCCGGTGATTGTGTGGCCTGAGCTGGAAACAACACCCAGGTTCCAAATTACTGAAAGCGGTGCTTGTGCCCGCAGGCAGGCGAGAGCTGCTGGCACCAGATGTGCCCTCCTCCTAACGGTCTGGCTGGAACGGAGCAATCGCCACACTCACGCAGGCAAAGGAAATATTCACTCACATAAGCACGGGGAATATTTCTTACAAAGAAATCACTTTATTTTGAGTTCTCGTTGTTCCTGCTCCAGGGAAATCCACAAAACAAATTTAAAAAAAAATGTGCCTGGCAGCTAAAAATCAGAACTTCATAGGCTACCAAAAGACACGGATAAAAATATGCCATTATAAACTTCATCCTCTCTTTAACTTTTTCATCTTCCACGGTTTGTAAATTTATCTCTCTCTTTCCTCCAAAACATAACCACTTCCTTACCCCTCATCTCGCATTTAACATTTTCTCTGCCCCATGAGTACCCACTACTTTTTTCTTCTAGAGAGGGATTAGTGTCCTGCTTTAAATCTGAGGAGCTGTTCTGGCATTGCCTTGAGATCTTCTGCTTCTACTTCATATCTGAAGGGAACATGTGCCCACAGTTTTTATTTTTTAATATGCAATTGGTCTAGCAAGAAATATTATCTTTCCTTGTAAATCTTGTGTTATGTTTGTAGACCATCTCTGCTAAAACAACATGATCAATTTAGATTCATATACTTCTAAAACAATTTTTGGTTTCATTGTCATTGGTAGTTCAGTAGCACTGGCTTACACAAGAAAATATGATTAAATAGCATTGCTAGTAAGGTTTCAAATTAAAGAACCGGTACATAAATCACCTTGTGAGAACAGGATTCACATAAATTAACTTCTTCATTAAAGCCTTTGATTTACTGTAATTTAATTTTATTTTTATTATTTTATAATAACTTTTTTTAGGTTTTATAAAGAATATAATATATTCAAGTTAATTTGCAATTATACAATTTCTTATCTTTGAATAGTATTTAGACAAATTTTTACTCCTGAATTTAACAAACGTAAGAACTATCAAGTCTGCTCTTTATTTATGAAGGATACGATTTAATAGGCTTCTAATACAGACAGCTAAGTAATGAAAAAAATTGAATGGATATGTTTTTATAAGGTTACACATTCTTTCCTCAAAATGCAATTACTTCTGTTACAGTAACCTGAAACCTTCCTCTGAAGTATGTCAGATAATACAGATGTTGTACAAGAGAATAAATTTTGTTTCGGTCATATGGCTTCTAATGTTATCAGCTGAGCTACAAAGACTAAAAAGAAAATGGATAACCCTTCGAACACCATTTTAATTGAGGATATTTGAAAAAATTGCTGTTAAGCTCGAAGTCAAGCTGTCTTTTTAATGAACTTTTTCTATCAGAAATATTTTTGGCCAAGGATTTTCATTTTTTAAGTGAATTTCTACATCCTTGAACCCACTGAAATTAGGAGGGATTTACTTACTACTGGAGTAGTAAGCACTTGAAAGAGCCTTGATTAAAGAGGTCTGTTATATGATGTCCGTTACGTGATGTAGCTACCTGTGATAGATAGCAAGGGGCTGGTTTCAGTGATCTCAGGGGTCCTTTCTAATCTACATTTCGAGGCTTAAACCCAGTTCCTAAATCCACAAACATGAGAAAAAAAAAACCCTGCCTACACTTGCAAAGACATACATCCTGGAAGGAAAGCTAAGAGTGGAAGATGGGGAAAGAGGAGCAGAAAGTGGAAGTGTGATTTGTAGACTGATGCTAATGAGCCCCAACTGGCCTAATTACCCATAGAATTTTCACCAGGGCTTGTGTGGGGTGATGGAGTTCAGAGCCAGCTGGCTGCTCCTTCCTCTGGATTTGGGAAAAAGATCTGACGTTTCATGCCAGAACACGTATTTTAGTGTTTGGAAGCTAGACTTAGCTCTTGAGTATTAATGCAAATAAGACATCAAGGACACAATGATACGACAAACATATTTTATTAGGAAACTTTAATGTAGCAAGTGAAATTGTGATAAATTATATAAATGTATTTATTTTACAATAAATAATTATTAAGACTATACTCCCACAGAATTTGGGCAGAAATCCATTCTGACCTGATAGTCATGAAATGCTGAAAAATTCAGCACATAAAAACATAGTGTGCCTATGGAAAAACATTGCAATTAACAGTTAAACCAGCTGATGCTCTTCATTTGTCCAACAATCCGTTTAGCATGAGGATCAAACTGGAACTGAGTTGTTCCATGGAAGAGGTAGATATAGCCTAGAAATAAAATTTAATCCAATTATATTTCGTAGGTGACTTCTTTTCAGTATTTTGGAAAAAAAAAACAAACAACATAAACAATCCTTGTATACGTGCTATTTTTCATTTTCATCTCATTAAGGTTAATAACAGGTTTTTGAAAACAAATTATTCTATCTACAAAGCCCAAATATTCAAGTAAACCCAGATTAAAGGTATGTTTTACTTACCATCTTTCTGGAAAGCAGCATCAACTCTGCCAATTTTTCCAAAGTCAGAGACTATTTTCCTGGGATAACCATGATCCATGGATTTTTTGTTTTCATCATATCTTAACACAAGAAACATCATTACGATTTGCAAGGAACCAGACAATATTTTGAAAGTCCAAAGCAAATTCATACACATAAGCAACTCTACTGGTATTAAGAAGTCTTATAAAAATTAGCTAAAGTAGCTTTTTGATTCTTTCTATTATGTATTAAGGTTCTCACATTATGAGTGTCTTGAGATTTGAAAATCCTGCCTTCGGTAAAGTTTGTAACAAGGCTTTCAAGGACCTTGGGAATGCAGCCCAGGAATTTATTAATGCATTTTTGGACTGTAGAGAGCCTTGGCTATCACTTGCACATAAAATGAATTTCTATTTTGAGGCACTGGATATCCAGTTCAGTATAAAAGCAAAACATAAAACTTGGGAGTAGAAGACGGTAGCACAGTCCTGAAACATACTTGTATTAGTGTCAACAACGTACTTCTTAAACAAAATTACTCTCTGAAATTTGTCATGAGCTACACTTGACAACTGTACAATAGGAGAATATTTATAGTTTGTTCATAGATAAATTAAATTACAACATTTACTAGCAGTTCATTTTGTTTGAAATGTGAATGAAAAGTGGACACTATCAAAACATTGCACAGAAAAGCAGCTCTGTTGTGGTGAAAAAGTGAGTAATTTGCTAGAAAATCACTCTTTTATTGAGCAGATGTTTCATTAAGTTGCAAGTAATTACATTCCTTCTACAGGAATCTAATGAATGGTGAAAAAATCCTGTGGAAAAGCTGACATTTCGTAGAAAATGCTTAAAATTTTTAAACTTCCAGAGAATCCTGTTTAAATTTCTGGAATATACCTGGTTTAAACATCATGGCACTTGAATTTTATAGTAATATATCAGTCCTCAGGGACAAGTGAAAATATGCCTTCTAGTAAATGAACATTAAATCTTACCTCCAGTATCTATCAGCTATAAAGAAGTATGTTTTTCCTGTGGTTTCATCACTGTAAGCTGCATTAACTCTTTTAACAGTCTTTGGGAACCCCAAACGATAGATTGGTTTAGGATAGCCGGGTGCAATGTCATATCCCCTGAGAACCCAATATTTATCCTCTGAAAAATATAAGCACATTTCATTTGTTTTTGCTACTTATAAAAAGCATTTAATTGTGTTTTAGATGGGTAGCAAACAATGTGTCTTAGATATTAGTATTATTCCTTTCAGTTTATTACTTTAGGAAATGGTTCTAATTCTTACACTGGAACTAAATCATGAAGACAGTGGAAACGTCTTTTGTTTTTATGAGTAAAACATTAGAATCATAAGCTGTATGGATAGTACTTTTCCCAGATTTTTTTCAAATTAATATATATTTGTCTGGGTAACAACTTGGGGAGGGCTGAAGGTTGATGAGTTAATCCACTGAAATTGGATCTTTCTTAAAAAACACTTTGACTTCTGTAATTGCACAGTTTGCAAAGGAGCAGGGAGTAACTGGTCAGAAAAAATAGAGAATTTCAGATTCCATTACCTTTAAAAAGTAAAATTTCATCCCTCTCAACATTTTCATAAGCAGCTTGAATTCCTGATGGTAACTTTGGCCAGAACAGCGAGATAAAATTGAGCTCTGTCTCTGTCCTCGCAGGATGTTTGCGCAGCATATATCTGGTTTAAACAAAATTTATGTAATAAAATAGTTCCACTCCTATCATAAGTGCAAAATAATTATTATAGCTCCTGGAGTATAACAGGGGGGAGAGGGGTACCTGGGTGTGAATATCCCCCTCCACTGAATGTAAAGGAAATCTAGAGCGACTGCACTCTTAACTTTAGCACCTCAGTTACATGTTAGAAGTCAGGCAAGATGAATATAAGCCCTTCTATTTCTCTGTAGGACAAGCAGGCTAAGAGTTGGCTTCAGTAACCACCTAACAGACATCTTTCTAGATAACAATGCTTTCAGTTCTGGCCCTGCTCTTGTATTGAGGAGCAACAGAAAGGTTACAGTGTGGGACCCGTGGACATATTGCTAAGGGATATATATGAATGCTCTTGCTTTGCTGTTAGTTGAATCGAGTTCAGAGACAAGTCTGTTGCAGTGGTGGCCACAGCAGCAGAATAGTTGGAAAATAACCTACAAGCCCTCATCTCCTTCACTGCTCTTGGGAGCTAAGGCTCTTGGGATTAATGATGTGAGAACTCTTGCTTGTGTAAATACATGGTGGTTTTCTAGTTCTTCTCTTTGTATTACATTCCAAAATGACAGTTTTCCCTCATGGATTATCGATTTTTTTAAACTACTGAATATTTTAAAGAGATAATATATGTGCTTATTGTTGTTACCTGTCCTTGAAGAATATTATTTCTCCACGTAGGGTAGTAATAGCATCAAATGTCAAATTTGGGTCACAAGCTTGTGGAGTTATGGGTCCTGTTGGCTGCACAGCAGCATTAGACTGTCCTATAGGAAGAATGTTTTATCTTTTAGTATGGAGAAATATAAAGATAGTGTTCAGAAGGTCTGTGAGGACACCAAGAACCCTCTTTACAGAGAACAAGAAGGCATATGGTTTTAAACTAAGGGTCTGTCACTAAAAACAGGCTTTTAATGTTGATAAAACCGGTTGTATTCATCTTTTCCAAAATGGACTTCAGCTGAAGTTAACTTCCAGGAATTTTCTCTCTTTTGTTATCTATTGTTCAGCAACAGTTAAACTTCTAATTTTGGTGGAACAAGCATATTTTCAATATATTCTTGTTGCTGTTTACCAACCTCCTAAGTAGAAATATTAAATGAAGATATTTTTTCATACCATAGATGGCTTGAATGCCATCAATGTCATCCTGAGGAAGAAGGAATTCATTGGGGTCCGTGTAGGAGTAAGTTGGATACATCAGTGCTCCAGGATCACTTGAATGAGACAGACCCAGCGAATGGCCAAGCTCATGGGCAGTAACAATGAACAAATTGTAGCCTGTAGGATAAAAATCATATGAAATAAGGTAAAATCTGTTTCAGTATTCAGCACAGTTGACTAAATGGGAAACACTTATGCATCTTCCTAAAATACACTACAGGTACAAGAGAGGCTGTAAGTAATGTTATCAACACCACAACTCAAAAATATTGTAACAGAAGAGCTATATGAGTACTTAAAGAATGTCCAGACTCAACTGTGGTCTCATCATCCTTTCTCTTGTCTCCTTGTGTCTTAAACACAAACTCTGTTTCTCCTGCTATCACATAAACTGCTTAGATCAAGGATCATGCCAAAGATGAGTGGAGGTTTAGTGATCCAACAGAAAAGAACCTTCAAAACAAACACTGAGATGACAGTTTTGGTGATACTTGAATATCCTAGTTAGCACCAAACTTTGAAGTGCTAGGTTAAGAAAGATAAAGGATTTGACTTGAGAAGTTTACTACCAGATCCTCCTGCATCCAAGTTTTAGGTTTCATCTGAACAAAAAAATTATTTTTAAGTGCTGACTTAGTTGCCATTATAAACCACTATGACCTAAAAACCTCTTTTCTGTGAATTGATTCCTATAAATGGCAAAAAAAAGAGCAAAGCAACTTAAAAGGACAAGTTCTGCCACTTTTGCTCACTTTTTGCCTGTAATCAGGCTCAAGAACTAAGCATCGCATGAGCTAAGACTGTACAAGGTAAAACTATATAAACGGTTCAGTTACAAAGTCCTTACCTCTTCCATCTTTTGTCCAGGCTTCCTCCTCATCAAGATGCACATCTCCACCAATACCTTCACCAGGCTGGAATGCATGAGCCAGCTGCCCATTGGGGCCATCAAAAGGAGAGTTGTCGTGGTGGTCTAAAATGAAGAGGGAAAAAATCAGTTAGAATCCTAAATTATTTCTATGACTGCAGATGGCTATTTAATTCGTAAAGATATCATTGTTACCTCTATAAGCAAAAGAGATCATTATATCTGCTTCTTTGCCCTCAACCTTTTGGAATGTCAATGGTGTCACGTTGCTCCAGACACTGAGAGCTTTTTGGATTGCTTCATCTACATCAGCTTGTCTCATCTTTGGGGTGTAATTCACAATCCTTCAAAGCAAACCCAACACATTATATATTGTTAAGAATACAGCATTTTAGCGGAAAAATAATAACTTGTGCAAAAGTCAGAAATCTCAGACATATCTTTCATAAATGAAAATTAATAATGGCTTCATTTTAGATACCACCTTCTAAAGTGCCTGTCTTCTTCCAGAAATCAGTTAATCACTCTGGATGTCCATATATGGCATAATGTACCTACTTCAGACCCCCCAAAGTTGGGATGCTAGATTTTTATCTTTTTGAACCAGATTAGGAAAGGTTACCTGTATGTCAGATGATTTCTTTTCCATTTGGGATTCCCTGGTGTGAACACATATTGCCCTATATCAGGTATACCACATCTGGGTTTTTTCATCATCTCCAAAGTGTCAAGATCAGGTTTCCCGGTCACTTGCAGTCCAAAGAATGCCTGCATTTCCTTGAGCTTTGCAGCAAGAGGATTTTCACCCTTGTTTCTTAAATGAGGCTGGTGATCCCTTTGAAGATCGTAGAAATTCTGTAGATAACTCTGAACCAGAGTTTAAAAAAAGAAACACATTGTGGCATCAGTACCGTCTTCAGTCACACTTAAATTTTCTAAGTAATCTTGAACTATACCCATATCGACATGCCTTGTGTTTACCAGGAGCAAGAACGGCCTATTTTCTCCAAGAATTGGTGTGAAGAGTCAGGTATAAGTTACAGTTTCCATATAGTTTTCTGAATTTCTTGTTTCACTGATGGAATATATGAAGAAATGTCTTTAAAATCTAATATTTGCTACTAATAATTAATTCCACAACATTTATGGTGCCTGATTACTCTAACAGCAAAGCTTATGAGGAAGCTTATAACTGGTCTCATTCAAGGAAATAGAGATTGGCAGTGAGACTCCACACAGCCAGGACTTGCAACGAAGTAGGTGATTTCCACTAGAGAGTCAGCACTTGGCAAATCATGTTGTTTATTTTTAGCTATGAAATATGATATTAGGAACTCAGGTCTTCCTACTAAATTTCAACAATTTTGTCTCCAATAAATAGTGTTGTGTCTATGTAAGTGTTGTATTGCTCACAGATGTCCCTTTTTTCCAAAGTATTCCAGAAAAGATCCATTCAGAAAAATGTTGAAATACATGCCTGCTTCAAGCAGATTTACTCCCTTATGTTACCGAGACCAGTAATATCACAAGTTTGAAAACACATTCTGAAATGTAAATTGGTGCTGAGTTTGACTATTTCTGCACAGTCACAGAGCCTTGCTGCTAGAACTCATGCTTTGGTAGTTTTGTTATTACTTTACTGACAGCATCAAAAGTGAAGTTATGCAATATTCAGATGACTTTTGGGTAAATAAGTTCCACATAATTTTCACACATTTTCTATATTGATAGGAAAAGCTTTCTCTTGAAACCTCTGCAAAATGTACATCTTTAATTTCAAGCCATATTCTGTGAAAAGAATTGCAATTATAGTTATCTCTCAGACTACCTGACGTTGCACTTAGAAATGCACTGAAAAATATTTACCTCTACAAGCTGTAGGGTTTTTCCTTCATCTTCTGCTTCTGGAGCCACAGGAAAAGCAGAGGAGACGGCCACATATAGCAACAGGAGAAGCAAAAGGGTCTTCATCCTCATCTAAGGTTGTCTGCCTCAGTTTCACTCTTAAGCTACTGAACATGCTTCTCAGCTCTGTTTATATAGCTAATTTGTAAATCAGTGACAGTCTGACTCATGCTGTATAATATCCTCTGATTAGTAAAAATGATGCATAACAGTTTCATCATCAGGCAGTGACGCAATATGTTTAACTAATGTTACTGTCCTTATTTTGCCTGAGCGTTCTTTTTTGAGCAATTTTATAGTGTGTTTAGTAAATAAGGAAATGCTTTTCAGGTAAAACATGGAACTACATTTCATAGGGTTTTTTTGAATCATGAATTTAGACTATTTAGGGCACAAAGTCTTGACAAACTGGAGAAATAATAGGAAATAACATAGAACAGTAGCATAATATATTGTATTATAATGAATAACGTTATGCTATATATATGATACATTTGTTTTAATTTTTAACAAAATATAGCACATTATGTCATAATACGTAATAATAAAATATAAAAGACAATACAAAGAACCGATCTTATCTAGGAATAATCAGCATCATAACTCCAGGAGGGCTGTCATCAGCTAACTGAAAATTCTATCTAAACCAATCTTATGATGCTAGCAAAACTGAGTGCTAAAACAATCTGACATTTTTTGACTGATATTAACAAAAATCAGTCATGTTACTGGAATACATAAACTGGGTTCCCGTATGGTAAGTAAAATAATGTTTATACTCTTGCCAGCACGGTTAAGGTCTCAGCTGCAATAGTGTGTTTGCATCCAGAGAGATGCAGCTCTGGTCAGAAAGATTCCATGGAGCCCAACAGGAATTTTTGTGAGTCTGGAAAAGGAAGATTAAAGTAACCATTTTGTGACTCTGTGTTCACTGTTTCATGCAAGGAAGAGCAAGGGGAGCCATGATAAATGCTGTTAAATATATGAAATTTTTTTCCTAAAAGGGAAGCAGTGACTGTTGTCCAAGACTCTAGAATGGTCCTAAACAACAGGGATTAAGTTTAGACATGAGGTTTGGGATTCAGCTGCCTGAACGTTAGTGTTATTTGAGATGCTCTAGGGAATCCCACCTGAGCTCCAGCTGCCCTGGAAGGATGTAGGTCTCCATAGCTCCTGTGTCATGGCAGCCAGCCCCAGGTGGGTGTCTCAAGTACAGGCAAATGAGTAATGAGGTGGAATCAGCTTTAAGTGTTTTGTCGTGTAGATATCCGTAAGTTATTTAGGTGTCTAAGCTCCCATTTTGGACAATGGATTCTAAAGAGTGATTCAACTGACCATATGATATGGACTTCAAGATGAGATGAATTGCTCTCTATACTTCATTGACTGTAATTGGCTAGGTCTCTATCAATGATAAGAGGAGCTTAAATACCCAGGACGCATGTGGGAACCTACAGTGTAAACCCCTAAACTGAGGGAAGCATTTCTAACTGCGAGGACAGCTAAGCACCAGAGTAGATGGCCTGAAGTGGCTGCATGTTTTCTAACTCTGGAAGCTGTCGAGTACGGGCTCAACATCTTTCAGAACGGTTTTGGTGTTGCAGTCCTTGTCAGAGGTAAAGAGTCTCCTTGGAAACCTTAAAAGGGAAACAGTAGATACTAGTGTGAGAGGGAGAAATACAAATATGTACCATTATCATTTTTATTGATATATGAGCAAGTTTTGCTCTGAAGGAGCTAAATACAGGGTGAAATTTTTAATTGTGCTGGGAAATACTTCACTTAGTTTCCCAAACATCAGGGAAAAATGATGTACTTAGTATATGATTCTACACTTATTACACTCACCCCCTAATTATATCTAGGTTCAGAAAAAGTTCGGAAAAGCAAATTACTTTATAACTTCCAATGCGAGTCACATTGCTTGTCTGGAGTGACTGACTAAAGCTAATACAGGACATTTCAAAAGCAGAAGCAACAGTCTAGTGCTGGTATTTGAAAAGACTAGAACAATAATTCTTCAAAGGGTACGGCTTTTGTAGATGTAAAGAGGTTCAGCTTCAGGGTTCATAGTCGAAGGAAACTTCATTGTTGGTTATTCTTAATCCATCTTGATTTTCAGACATGAACAAATAGAATTGTGTGTGTTGGATACTTCTCCAAAGTCTTTGCTACAACTCACATGATCCTGGGATTTGTGAAATGCTGCTTAACTTCTCTGTTTCTAAACTAGTGTTATTTCCCTGTAAATATTTCTCCTTCATGTGTTTCTATAGACTGGTTTATATAGTTCCTGATTCAATACCTCCATTTC
Organism: Fulmarus glacialis; assembly: GCF_000690835.1. Classification (NCBI taxonomy): domain Eukaryota; kingdom Metazoa; phylum Chordata; class Aves; order Procellariiformes; family Procellariidae; genus Fulmarus; species Fulmarus glacialis. The sequence goes on from NW_009232448.1 coordinate 30,045, forward strand.
TTTCTTCTTATTTTTTTTCCTAAGGAGTAGTTAACTCCTTATTTCTTCTACCTTTTTTTCTTTTATTTTCCAAAGGCATCATAGGCATGTTTAAATATATACAGGCAAAGAAGAGATGCAGATTAATCAGATGCGTCCAGTGGCTGAGATGGGAATGTTGAATGTTAGGAAATCGTGTGTTGCGGCTTGTACAGATTGGTTCTGCTGCCTTGCACATTTCTGCAAAGGGTCTATGGCCAAATTTTAATGCGACCAAGAGGATATTGAATCAGGCAGAGGGTGAGAGGGGACATCTGGTTGTTCTCCAGGAAACTTTAAATAAATTACTTTCCAAGGCAGCCAGTGGCAGGACTAGAAAGTCCTGGAATCCAGCACCAGCTGTGGGAGCTTGTTTATGTATTTGAAAAGTCATCAAGTGAAAAACCTTAAACAACATCAGGAAGAGGAAGCAGAAGCAGTGGCTTCCCTCCGTCTTGGGAATTTCCACAGTGTTGGGCTACAAAGTCATGTCTCGTTTCACCATCTGCATTGGCTTCCTACTGCGTGTCCTTCGGCACAACTCCCTTGAACAAGGGAAGAAGAGGTTTCAGTCATCTGCTCTTCCCGGGGTGTGGCAGCTAGCACATTGCCACCCTCTCCTTTTCAAGAACTTGCCTTCAGACAAAAACCTCAAAACCCAACAGAAGGAGACATGAATATGTCAAAATGAAACTGAGACCCCTCGAAATACTTCAGAATTTTTACTGAGTGCCAACTGGTGTGGTGTCTACACAGTCTCTCACTTTGCCTGCGGGACTGTTGTGTTGCACCTGCACCTGACCGGCACAGTCTGTCCTGGCCTCTCACTAAACCCCATTTCTAACCATTTTCCTGGGCCAGGGGCTCTGTCCTGCATGCAGGGGTGTGTGGGGGTCTCAGTGACAGCCCCTGGGTTGGGACTGGGGGCTGGAGGCCCCTGTGTCTGTGGTGCTGCGACTGGAGAGACCGGGGTGCATGCATGTCTATTGGGTACGTATGCATGTGTGCGAGCACTAACGAAGATCCAGCTGGATAAGCCAGTGAGTAGGGTAAGAGGCTGGGATCTGGGTGTCAAAGTGGCCACAAGCCAGGGCTGGATACTGGAGAGGCCAGGGTTCTGTGGGTACTTGAGGGACTGGGGCCCCAAGTCAGAAACGGGGGAGGCTGTGGGATCTGGGATCGGCAGAGAGACCTGTTTGTGCGTGTGCGTGAGGCAGCAGGGGACATCAGCTGGATGCACAGGGTGTCTGAGCCCAGCTGCTGGGGGATCCATAGCGTCTTTGTCTGTGTGTACTTGTGTGTGTACGTGTGTGTGCATGTACCTACTGGGAATACACGCTCAGTCTCACTGCTGGCTAGACCTGGGGGCATGGAGCTGCAGCAGCTTCACCTCTACCAGGGTACCAGATTTGGACAACTCCTAACACTTTGGCCCTGCCTGAAGTTTGCCTAAAATCTCCATGTAATCAATGGAGAGAGGCAAACTTTGCCCTTACCTACCCCCGATTGTTCTTCAGAGGCAGCTCTTGCCTGAACTGCGAGCATCAGTACCTCGCTCAGGTCACCCCGAATCACCCCGCCAGGTCTGGGACCCATCTGCTAAGTCACTGCTAAACCCAAACTGGGTACCTACGGAAGAGGGGGTTGAGACTGTTGTTAAGAAAGGGCCAGCGTTTTCAAGGGTTTTTGCATTGTACACCCAGGCGGTACAGGCTTGTGTCTCCCTGAATTAGCAATAATCCTGCTTTATTTGCACACTTTGTCCTCAGCAAAACTGCACCCTTGTTGTTTATGCTGAGGCAAGAGACCTCAAAGTGTCCCTTTTCTAGGTACTCTACTCACTGTTCCTTGTTCATTAAGTCTGCATAGGAATGTAAGCACTGCCAGAGATCTATCCAGCACGTTTCCTCTTTCCAGCATTGACTGAAAAGGACATTTAGACAGAAGCATAAGAGGAGACATATTTCCCCAGAAGAGTTTCCCAGCCTAGAACAATTTTTTGTCTCAGTGATTTCCATTTACTTTGTACCTCACTTACCTAGGGTTTGCATTTGACTCTTCAGGCTATTTCCCTTTTCCCCTAGTTATATCTGATAATATTTTAAAATGTTCTAATGGCTTTCATCCTTCTCTCATTAAGGAGAAACTTCCACCCACACCCCTGACTAAATAATGAAAAAATAAATTCACAGTGTGAATCATAGTGGGGTTTCCCTAAATCAAAGTCTCTCACTACAGAATTACTGTAGAAAAGGGAACTTTGGTAGTTCTGTAATTTTAATATTACAAAAGCTAGAAGTGGTACTTCATTATTCTAAGAACTGCTCACTGTTATAATTTGTCACAATGCTGCTTGCAATTGCTATCTCAGTAGCAGGTGGCACTACAAAGTACAGTCATCATTCTTGCAGGAAGTACTTTTATGTCCTATCTGTGCTCTTGTGCATATCTTAACTTCTTCATGTGTTTCCAATCTATTTTGAAGCAACAAAATAAAAATCTTTCTGCAAACCCAGAATGTTATCCTGAAACAAGTTATTTTCCTTGGAGGATGTCACTTTTCATGCAAAGACTGAAGTGTCAAAGATATAAATCATGGCACTGTGCAGGAATATTCAACTGGTTGCCAGATATTTGCATGAAGTTAGAAAATTCATTAGGAATTTTCTCTTAATGAGCCAAGTACATTTTAATACTGAGATGAAAAAGCCAAAGGCAACCCTCCATGTCTTAAAGTTTGCACAAGCTCGTGGCTTTACGTCACCCAATGTTAAACATTTCCTTTATAGAAATGTAGTTGATTCTGCTCCAAGAGGATGATCAGTCACTCCGTTTGCGAACCAGGGTGCTGTGCTGGGCAGTGTTAGGAGCACAATGGTATAGTTCAAACCACGCTGAAGTCCAAAGGCCACTGTGATAGGGCTCAGGATGCAGGTGCTGAATCAGTCCTAGTTGTTCTATTGTAAAAGAGCAATTCAACGTGACAAGTCACAGACTGGGGCAGTGCCTGAGTTACACCTCAGTGACTTGCACAGTCTCAGACATGGCATCATCAATGATTTCAATAAAAGGAGAAGGGAAGGAGTGCCACTTTCCATGCCAAGCACCTGTTTCCTGAACACACAGGAAAACCAAATCACATTCTTCATCCCTGCAGCTGAGCTGTGCCTGGGATGAGAACCTGCTCTGCTGTGTCCCGGGCATGACTTCCCTGATGGCAGACAGGCCCTGGGATGCCTTGCAGAGCCAGCCTTACCAGCTTGAAATCCTTTGCCTCTCAACTTGGCGGTTGTCACATAAGCTGTGCAGATGTAAAACTTGCCCTGAAAGAGGCAGCAAGAAGAGATCAAAGTTTCCACACTGATCTACAAAATAAATCTGCATATGCCCCGGGGCTCTGGACCATTTGGGACATACTGGAATTGCTACAGGCTCACAGAACCCCAGTTGGGTGCATGGCACCAACACCAAAACATCCCATGAGACAGCTACTGCTTGTGAACCTGCAAGGGCAGTTGTCTTGCTGGCAGGGAGCAAACATGAACGGGCTGATTGGAGACGAGCCAGATGGCAGTTCAGAGGCTGCCAGGGAATCCTATGGAAGCAAAGTCTGCACCTTGGCAGCTTTTAACTATTTTCTCTGGAATACCAATAGCAGCTGAGAGATGCATCTTTGCTCTTCTGAATTGCCTTCAGAGCTTCTGAACTTACAAATCTGCTGCTTTTGTCACCAAGAAAGGGCTTTTTTTTTCCTCATTTCCTTAAACCCAAGCCAACATTTCACTAGGAACAACTTCCTGCAAACAGTAGTTAAACAGACTCATTTTAATTTTGTTCTTTTCTGCCAGGACGTATAAGTTACCTTTGTCTGTTTTACTTAGTTGGTAAACTCTCTGGGGTCTTTTAGTTCTGGGTGTCCAAATCGTTACACAATAACTTTTCAGTTCACTACACCACAGCCCTACCTATTGCGATAATACATATGTAATCATGCCAAGAACAATATTAAAGGGCATTTGTCCCTTCCAGGCAGGGTGAGTGTGTGAAACCAAGAAAACCAATAAATGGTAAGAAAAAGAACATCCAAACCAAACTGTTTTTTCCTGGGGTAGATAGTGTTGGGTCTTCCATGTTGGACCTCCTGTATTGTGTCTGATGGATGCACTATGGCATCCATGTACTTTGGCAAACAAAAGGCAAATAGATACATTCAGATGTAGGCAAAATGTCCTCCAAGACAAGATGGTGGAAATCACAACAAATGACACCATTATAAATATTGAAGAAAACATTCACAAATTTTTGTGATTTGAATTCTAGAGGAGAAAGAGTCATGTGATAAGCCTGTTCCTTGTGAAGAAACTTTTGTCTTCACCCAATTTTCCATGCAAACAGGTAGGAATTTGCTATAGCATGGAAAAATTTGATGTGTTTAGAAAACTGAGAAAACCATAACTGAAATACTTGGACTGAGTGTACCACAGACAATGAATGTATAAACTCAGAGTCCAGGTCTCAAACGGTATCTCAGAAGAGCCCGGGATATCGAATATAGGTCAATGACCTTCAGTTCAAAACCCTGCTTTCACTCAAATGATGAGACTGACTTGTCAGTAGTACCAGCGATTTTTAAAATAAGAATTGTGAAGCAAAAAAAAGACACCAACATCCAACACTAAAACAGGTAAATTATATTAAGATATATAGTACTAGAGTCAGTTAAACTCTCCTTCTGCTACAGATCGAAGACTTCATATTTCAACAATTAGTATGATCATCTGTGTGCACAGTTAGTGAAACAAGGAAGGAAAGAGTCCTGACTAATCAGAAATCATCAAAAACAAGGAAGAACTAGTCAGATAAGTACTTGGGAGCCAGAAAACTACAAAACTACAAAAATCATGAAAGGTCTAGGACAAGCCAGTTTTGCTCTGAGAACTATAATCTCATCTGAAAGAGAGTATTTCCTAAAAAAGTTGGAAAGATCAGAGCCGGAGGAGATTATCCCATTTAAAATGACATGGTCTAGTGCAGTTAACAACAATGGCAGTGCTAAGGAGGGCACAGATACTGTAGAGGAGGATCAGCAGTAGGAACAACTGAAGAAAGCCACTCAAACCCAGGACAATTGGAAACTTACTTAAGGAATTAAAAATCTATAACATGTGAGCCAAACCGTTCATGCATCTTTTTGACTTTTACTGGTATAGCTGATTGGACTGATTAAGTCTTGCAGTTGTGAGACCACTCAAAAAGCCATACCAGAAACATGAAGGAAAACCAGAATTAGAAAACAAGAACAGCATGAGGTGAATAATAAGGAACAAATAAAGAGCAGTGAAACACTTCCTACTAAATTCAACAGAAACATTCAAGTTAGAAGATTTGAACCTGCTTCCCTGACCTTGGAAATATCAGACACCAGTCAGAGCTACTAATTTCCTTTTCTGAAGGTGCTGTAATTAAAACTAATCATTTTGACTCTAGTTCTGTTTGGTCAGCAAAGTCTTTTTCGCCACCTCCACAGCACGGTGTGGCAGCAGTGTTTGTCTTGCAAGACTGAGAATGCCATAATATGTTTTCGACCTTGACAGAATTCAGATAAAATTTGCTCAGTGTCTAGGTCCACACTGGAGTGACCCATTTGAGTAGTCCTTCTACTAGGGGTTTTAAAAATGCATCAGAAAAAAGGTTCCATAAAGTGTGTTGAAATATCTCATTACATTCATACAATACAATTGTATGTATAAATACAATTGCCTTGTCCTGACAGGACCAGAGGCAACAGACACAAATGAAACACAGGAGGTTCCGTCTGAAAATCAGGAAACACTTTTTTACTATGATGGTGACCGAGCACTGACACGTGTCCTGGTTTCGGCTGGGATAGAGTTAATCCGACACACAGATTGCCCAGTGAGGTGGCAGAGTCTCCCTCTTTGGATATGTGCAAAAATAGTATCTCCAAAAGCCACTTAGAGCTGTGGCAACCCACTCTAGGTGGCCCTGCTTGAGCAGGGAGTTGGACCAGAGGTCCAACAACCTCAATTATTCTGTGATTCTGTGATTCATGGAGAAGAGGAATCAAATGGAAGAACTATCTTTTCTCTGTTTTTGTCTTTTTTTAGGGAAGTTGTCTAATGAGGGGTAGACAGTGGGTACTAGGCAAGATTTTTTACGTGCATAAAAGAAAAGACCTTAGATCTTGCTAGCTGTCCATCTGAATACTTACGGGCCCCTGTGGAGCATTACCAAGTGATGCCTGACTTCATCAACAGGGAGATTACTGTCAGCAGTACTGAACTGGCAGCTGCTGCATGTCTGTCCCCCAGGTCCAGAGAAACATAAGGCTGGCCACAGGGATCATCACAGACAGAAGACATGGAGCACTTGGACAAATATGAAAAGGACTGGTGGCCCCATCCCGTTCCTCCCCTCTGGCTGATGAGGAATTCCATCCACTGGTGAAACATTGACATGGAAGTACAAACAGTGTGGATGCCCTCAGCAGCCGGACTCAGACACGCAGTCCTCCCAGTAGCTGCCCCCGCACCTCCTGTATCCCCAGTAACGTATGAGTCCCTGCAGCTTGCAGCCATGCTCCAGCTGCTGGCACTCAGACCTCTTAACCTACTTGGCAGCCAGTGCAGCTTGAAGTTCACCAAAACACATGCAGAAAGAGCTCACCCACACATAAGATATGATTTACTGAGAAGATAGGACCAAATGTGCAGGCGCAACCAGCCCCCTTCATCCACTTATCCCTCTATTTTCCCAAACCTGTTCCTCCCCAATCTACCTTGTCTTTGGCCTTTCCCCTAATCAACCCATAATAAATTTTGCACATTCCCACAGTCCCTTTCAAACATGATTATAAAACCCCCAAATGCTCTTCCCCCAGATACTGATCCCTGTCCTGCTGGCAGTGACCCCTCAGCCTCTGAGGTGATGGGGACCCTCTCCCGTTGGCACATGGTGACGGGTGTCCCCCAGCCTTTGGGGGCTCCCCCGGGACTGCTGGGGAGGAGCGGAGGCAGGCCAGGGATGACTGGGGCTCTCTACATGCCAATGTGCCCCTCTGCTCCTGTGTTTGTGGAGATAAGCCTTTAACCACATACATATCAATAAATATCTTAGGGTAGGATTCATCACACTTAAGCTTAGCCTTCTATAATCATGTGTCTAACATAAACTGCTCAAACAGGCTGCCTCTCTAGTCAGGAATGAAAAGGAGCACTTACTTCCATCCCTAGGCACCCACCTCAGGCTGGGAGGGATTGCTCTCTGGAGCTCCGTAATTATGAACGGTAGCTTGATTAACCTGCTTCTTAACTTTGAAATATCTAAAACTGGCTGAAAGCAATCCTAGCTCTAGGAAGAGAAATGCTCTTCCTCATGGACTCCTGGCTGGTAGGGCTCTGTGTAGGGTGATGTACAGCACAAAGAGTGAAAAGCAGACAATGCTAAAAATAAAAGAAGACACAATTTTGTATCAAGTAAAAACTGCATTGTTCTTTGGCAAGCTAGCAATCCTGATGTTAATTACATACATATATACACATCAGTATGTTAAATACTGTTCTGTTATTTACAGAAACACAGATTGTACAGGGGCTGAGGTTTGCTGACTAACACTGAAGTACCTATACATTCCATATATTTATAAAAGAAAAAGTGTTTCTGGTGCAATAACACTACATTCTTTCCAACACCATTACAGATTTCATTTTCTTAACATGGAAACCAGAAGTTTGTCTTTAGGAGGTGTGTAACTCTTTTCTTATCAGGGTCAAACTCAAATTGCTTTCTTCCACGGAAGAAAAAAAGAAGTCTAGGGAAAAAACCCAGATGAATTATGATATCGCAGGTGTAAAGATTCATATGCTTTAACAACATCCAGAAAGAGCTCAAAAAAACTTTGGATACATTTAACGCTGCCAACAGCATCTACTCCCAGGTGTAACCTCTGCAAAATGGTGCACAGCAGCGTGGGGACACCTTCTATAGCAAACCGGCATGCACACCCTGCATAATATACTTAATGAATTCCATAGAATCATAGAATCATTAAGGTTGGAAAAGACCTCTAAGATCATCAAGTCCAACCGTTAACCCAACACCACCGTGCCCACTAAACCATGCCCCTAAGCGCCTCATCTACACGTCTTTTAAATACCTCCAGGGATGGTGACTCAACCACTTCCCGGGGCAGCCTGTTCCAAGGCCTGACCACTCTTTCAGTAAAGAAGTTTTTCCTCATGTCCAGTCTAAACCTCCCCTGGCGCAACTTGAGGCCATTTCCTCTCGTCCTATCGCTTGTTACTTGGGAGAAGAGACCAACCCCCACCTCGCTACAACCTCCTTTCAGGTAGTTGTAGAGCGCGATGAGGTCTCCCCTCAGCCTCCTCTTCTCCAGGCTAAACAGCCCCAGTTCCCTCAGCCGCTCCTCAGAAGACTTGTGCTCCAGACCCTTCACCAGCTTCGTTGCCCTTCTCTGGACACGCTCCAGCACCTCAATGTCATGAGGTGACCCTACAAAAAATTTATCCTGTGCGTTTCTGCAGTTTAAAATATCTGCTGTTATACAACAGCTGTGTTGAAGGGTGTGTTTCTAGCCACCTGTGGGTAGGTATTGCACAGCCTGGAGTGGCACAGAGCATGGCAAGGTGCGAGCGGGTACAGCTTGCTGGGGTGCTACCAGATGCAGTGCGGGGAAGGAGAGTTCCAGCCTGGGGCAGCCACATCCACACTGCCCTCCGGGAGTGATGGCTGCAGTTAAGGATCCCCAGCACCATGTGTGAGACTTATCTTGGAGGAAGCTGATAGATTTGCTGGGAAGCAATTTAACATGCGTGGGTTTTGATGATCAGGAGAGGAGGAGCCAGGAGACAACTGGGAAGCTTGGCAGTGAGACGTACCCTTGAGTCACTTCCAGCATCTCCCTGTCTAAGTAACATTCTCCCTCATGCAGGAGAAGGTAGTGCCAATTATTATTCTCAAAGCAGTGCCGTTTCATGTCAGAGGGCCAGACTGTGATAACCTTGCTCACAGCAGGTAGATCTTACATTGTTGAGATGTCACCGTCTTGAGTGGTGCTCTTCATGGCGTGAGGTGCACATCAACATGAATACAGATATAGCGATCTGTCCCTTAGAGCTGGCCTTTCCAGCTGTGAAGCTGTTACTAAAGGTATATCATCACTATTTTGCAAGGGGGTAAAGTGAAGCATGGGAGTGTTACATGTCTATTTCAGGGTCTTGTTGGCATCCTGACGACTATGAGCAGCATGCAGAAGTGCCTCTCTCTGTCCAAGCACTCTCAGCCCCATGACCCTGAGTATTTCATACAGATTTTATTAAGATCAGTTATTCACTTTCATGTTGAAAAACAGCATCCATCTTCCCATTAACTCCTGGAAATGCATGTCTTATCAGTATGGGCTTCCTGTCCATAGACTGACTTCTTTTATCATAACTGAGACAAATTATGAACAACCTGGTGTCAATAAAAATTGCAAACAACTCATGATTAATTCAGTTCACCTCATTACCTTCTACCTACCAACAGGTAACTGAGGTCATCGAAGACTTTCAGTATCATTTAGGTAGTGTTGAGACAGACACGATGTGCCATAAATAGTTATTACTCTATCAACTACGCTGGAAGAATTGCTTATGTTTACATCAGCTCAAGATATGTCTACGAATACCTAATATTTGAACCATCATCATAAATCTGCTAAATGTTTTTACTAAGAGACTGTACCTGAAGGAGAGGTAGATAATCTTATCTCAAATATAAGTTAGATGTGTAAGATTATAAAAAGATTGCTTTCATGTTCCCTCTCTGTAAGAAATGTTTATCAGGGAAAACCTGTTTTTTTTCTTAAGTTATAAGTTACTCTAAGTAATTTTACCTAAATTACTTATAGCAGGCTGTTACATTTTTAGTGAAGTGCAGTTTATCTATCAGTGCTGGAATAAGAAGGCTTCTGAAAGCATTTTCCCTCTGATACCTTTGCTCAGTAAGAGTTTTAATGATCAGACAAACAGCTCCACTGAAGCCCTTCAAGCTATGAGAGTTTGAACTAAAATGTGGAAGTCAGATTGTCATGGTTTAACCTGGCAGGCAGCCAAACACCGTGCAGCCGCTCGCTCACTTTCCCCCCGGCCAGTGGGACAGGGAGAGAATTGGAAGGGTAAGAGTGAGAAAAACTCATGGGTTGAGATAAATAGAACAGAAAAGGACTACTACTACTACTACTACTACTAAATAGAATATACAAAATGAGTGATGCACAATGCAATTGCTCACCACCCGCGCTGACTGATAACCAAGTAGCCATCGCTACTTCCTGGAACATACCTACCATTCATATACTGAGCATGACATCACGTGGTATGGAATACCCTGTTGGCCAGCTCGGCCACCTGTCCCAGCTGTGCTCCCTCCCGTCTTGTGCCCCTGGCAGAGCATGGGAGCTGTCCTTGACTAGCGGGGTACATAGCAACAATTAAAAACATCAGCGTGTTATCAACATTCTTCTCATACTAAATCCAAAACACAGCACTAGGAAGAAATTTAACTCTATCCCAGCCGAAACCAGGACACAGATCTTCTGCTTAAACTACAAATATGTGGCTGAATAGTTACTCCAGGATGATCTCTGTATGTACAATGATTTGGGCATTGTGGTGGCACGAAAGAGAGAAGTTGTGTCATTCATCTGCAAAAGTTCAGGTTATCAACTGCTTCTGTCATAGGAGCACCTCCTTCAGTTGTTAGAAATACATGACCTGTAACACAAACCTGAACAGTAGGGATTGGATTGAAAAGAGGAAATAATAACCATGCAAAGGAGAGAATTCTTTGCAGTACATGGCATTTATCAGCAACTTTATGAAACTGTCTGTTGGTAACTGGGAAAAGGGTGGGATACTCCTTCTTACCCCACAGAAAGGTTTTTGATATAAACAGTGATGTCCTGACTGATTTCCTGAGCTGACTTGTGGAGCTGTAGGATGGCTTTTTTTCCCAAGGCAGTTAAATGAAAATAAATAAATAAATAAATAAATGTTAAATAATTAAATCAATTAAAAGGAAAGCTAAAAGCACTGTTTAACCTCCCTTTCAAATATTTTTCCATAGCCATTTGTGACACGGAAAGAGATTACCCAAAGTGTGTGACTAATGCATCCTAAATCATGACAGGATATTGACCATGTGATTATGTTTGCTCCTTTTTAGGAAAGTAGCACAGGAAATACTACCTCCAAGATTTGTCCACTGTGAAGTAATATGTTTTCCCCTCATTTCCATTATAAAAAGCAGCATTGATTTTGGTAAAATCCTTTGAAAATCCAGGGTGTAGATTTTTTTGGGGTATCCAGGAACTATAGTATCTCCTCTCACAACCCAGAATTCATTCCCTATCAAGAAAAGTTGATGAAAATATGTTATGAGAATCTTCTCCGGGAATCACACAATCCTTTTCATGAAAGCTAATCTTTTAATGGAAAAATGCAGAGAGAAAATAATGGTTACTCCAAAACATTCTACATACTAGTTCTAGAGTCCAAAAAAAAAGCAAGAACAGTTCTTCACACCACATTTTATGAAAACTGAAATTTCAGTCTTCATACTTACGTTAGTTTTCCACAAGCTAGGAATAAGCATGTGTTATCATTTTTAAATTCAATAGATAATTTTACAGAAAAAAAGGAAAAGAATGATATGTATTTTGGCAGGAAAACTTTTCTATATTGACATTAAAAAATAAGATACATGTTCCTTATCTTGGATAATATTTTTGTTATCTCTGTGATTGAAATGCACCAATTTATTGGACTAAATTAAAGCATGTGGAATCCTACAGAAAGAGCTTAAATGTTTTTTAAGCCAGACACAAACTCTCAAGGCTACTTGGAAAGACAACATAGGAAAATAAAAAGATAACATTTTACCTTTAAAAATGACAGTTTTGTCTTTTTCAGGAATTTCATATGCAGCATCAACACCAGGTGGCAGCCATGGCCAGAACGAAGATACTAAATTAAAATCAGCTGTTCTGACTGCAGGATGCTTGCGCCAAAAATGCCTTATGTAAATATAGAACAGGTTTTAAATAAAATCAAATGTTCACACACACTAATGCATGAAACCACATCATGGCAACCAGGGCAGGATTTATCTGACTAAACCCAGCCATGTACCCCGAGTTAGTCACACTAAGCTCCCTGTAATGTCAATGGAAAGTAAGTTATTTCCATGGTGGGATTTCTCTCATCTTGATGCAGCCATCTAAAACAGGTCAGATGAACTGTTTTGTCAAAACAGTTAATATTTTCCCTTACCCAGAAAGGGAGCCTAGAGAGACCTGGCTCACATGGCTGGTATGGGGTAAGATTTTGGGAATGAAACCCCACCCTGGTGTTACCAACACCAGCTTAGAGAAAAGGCTGGTGTGCATGAGGATCTTCTGCAAAATAACACTTTACTGGCTTTGTGGACTCCAAACTCCGAGGTCAAAACTCACTTTAGTGCTGATTTTGGGGACGGTCTGAAGCAGGGGAAGCACAGTCCTACCACATGAAAAGGAGAGGAATCAGCTCTTTTACCCCTTCTCAAGAGCTCAAGACTTTGGGCTCTCATGCCCTGGAGAGGGACAGTTTGTCCGAGTTTAGCACCGAATCAATTATCCTTTCCTTTTATTATTATACTAAACCACCACTGCAGGGGCTCTTCAAGCAGATACTGTGTCAAGACTGGTAAACCCTCAGCTCTCAAAGCAAGGACAGCAATAAAAATGCTGAGTGTCCCAGGGCTGGTGTTGCCTTTTGCCAAAGCTGAACTCTCCCAGATGCCAAACACTTGGGACTTGATTACAGCCTAAAGAGAAAACAGCCCATGTTTCAGAAGAGCCATTTTTCCCCACCCTATTCATAGCATGCCCTGTTTCAAAGGTGATCTTCCTCCTTATACTTAACTTTCTTCATTTCTCCACCACCCTCCGTGTTTTTGCCTCCCACGTCTTAACCTGATTCCCTGTCTTGCCTTCCTGCCTAGAATGGCTGATATTCTGGGTAAAGTTATTTTTCCATGCTGTGGGGCATAATTTAAAAATGATATCCAGCTATTTTACTTTCAGAAAGCTGACTTGTCTTTAAAGAACATTATTTCTCCACGGAAAGTGGTGACAGCATCAAAAGTTAAATCAGGACCACAGGTGTTTGGCAGTGCAGGATCTTTTGACTCAGTTGCGTCTTTTATCTCAGTAGATTCCCTTTGGTCATTGTGGGTGTTAGAAGATGGCCCTAAAAGAAGCAGTTTATGGAAGAAATTGAAGTGAGAACTCATTCAGGTATATCCAGTACACAAAAATGTCACTGAAAGGTATTCCAAAGTCTTTGAAATTACAAGCACTAGTTGATTAATAATTGTGAATTAACATAGAGGTACTGAATGCCATTAATATCATCCTGATGAAGAGGGAATACTGAAGGGTCAAATTTCCTATACACTGGGTACATCAGAGCATTGGGGTCTTTGCAATGGAAAAGTCCCAGTGAATGGCCAAACTCATGGGCAGCAACATAAAACAGGTTCGTACCTGAAAACAATAAACAAACCACATAATTTCATTTTCATTTGTCCTGAAAACATGAAGGACATAAGGTAGGTCAGAAGCTTTCAGAACTGTTTGCCTAAGCAAGTGAAGCCATTAAGGGAAATTCAGTTGGAGATGAAATTCTGGTCAGAAAGAAAAATAATGAAATAATTACAGTAGAGTACAAGGAAATAGTCTGTAGATCCTGCAGAAGTCAGTGTGGGAGAAAGACCATGGATCAGTGAAGGTGATGTACCTGTATGGGGAGAGACAAGCAGGTTGGAGGAGTGGGGAGAAGGGGGCTGCCAGGTCCCTCAGCTCCCTCCCAAATAAATCTCCACCCAGTCCATGGCAGAAGTTCAGCTGGGGCCTTAACTTTTTAAACCAGAGGGCTCAGAGGCTTTTTATAGCTATGGAAAACAGCTGCCCAACGCTCCTTCAAATCAGGCCCATTTTTAAGAACTTCTTAAGGAAGAGAGGAGACAGACACTGCACCCTTGATTTCATGTGCAGCCTGCTTTGGGAAGGGCTTGGAGAGCTTAATTTCCTACCCTCTGTGCGTTTCGTCCAGGTTTTGTCCCCGTCGAAGTGAGCGTCTCTACCAAAGTCCTTGCCATCAAAGGGGATGAAGTCGTCGTGACCTGAGAAGCAAGTCCCATACACAGCTGACTGGGGGTTATGGAGGTAACAAATCTCAGTCATGTGCAGAGCTCTCTGTTCTGCTGATTTTGTAAACTTTCAAGTTCCCCTTCCACACAGATTTACCAAAAGCTCTATTTTTCACAGGGAAAACTTAGATGTATCAGGAGTGAAATCTTGGTTTTCTCCAGAAATGGGTGGATATTTACATACTGCTGCTGCAAGGGAAGAGGAAGACATGGTTTAGGTTGAAATATATTTCCTTTTTTGCTCATAAGGTAAAATTTTCATAAACTTTGTGTCAGCAGCCATCAGGTGGCTACCTGAACCCTGAACCCGGCTGGTAATTTAAGTGTTGATGGCAGAAGCAAGAACCTGGGAAGACTGTAAGCCCTTGAATGTAGTCTCCAGAAAAGGATTTAAGGACACAGAGGTTACGTGCGGTGCCTGTGCACTCTGCATAGCCCAGATGAGTGGATATGTTTGGGTGGGAGCAGAGGAGCCAACTAGAAGAGTGTATGTGTGCATGATTGTTAATGAAAGAGGGAAGGCTGCACTATACCAGTTAATATAAATAATATTTA
>NW_009232449.1:0-55619 GCF_000690835.1 Fulmarus glacialis
AAATTAACTCTACCCCAGCCTAAACCAGCGTGCACCCCCCGCCCTAAGTAGTCTTCCTCCTAAATGCATAAATACATATAGGACAGCTTTTTTTCAGAGATGCTCACTTTTTTGGATTCTTGTTGTTCTGGTATCCTGTGTGCCATAGATCAAAATTTCACTGATAATGAAGCTCTGAAACAGAGATTCTGCATACACTTATATGCGTATATAAGAACTCTGTAAAATGGTAACATATTGTATGTTCATTCATTCATTAATCTACATACTATCTGAAGTATATACTGAAGAGCTACTAAAGGTTTCTCTAGTATCAAAAATTTTTGCTTGCAAATAAACAGAAGTGCAGAGAAATTTTTCAAGATCGAACATGGGTAATAGCACCAGTGGTAAACCTCAGGTAGCTGTTGCTTCTAATCCTCAATTTACTCCTCTAGCTAGATTCATTGAGTCTTTGGAACTGCCCAGAAACCCCAAGCACTAATATTTAGATCATGTAGCAGTTTGAGATTCAACAAAGTTCAAAATGATCCTTCTAGCCTAATAAAATCTAGTTTTATATGCCAGCTTTTGCATATATATTTTTTCAGAACAGTGGTATAGGTTAGTGCATTTTAAGAGAGTAAGTTACATTGTGGTATTCAAAGAATAAAATCAACTATTACAAGAAACTCCTAACTTTGGCAATGCTGTTGAAAAGCAATTATATTCAACTTACATATAATAAAACTTACTTAATTCAATGAAGTGGGGGGCACAAACCCCCACTACATTTGGATAAATGTAGTTTTTTTAACGAGTAGAAGTCTGATTCATGCAATAAGCAGTGGTGACTGTATCTTCATCCTGAATGATCAACCCCCTTTCAGATAATCAAATAAACAAAGTTTTTTTTGTATTTTTACTTTTTTACAAAGTATTGTAATATTACATAATACTTAGGAAGTATTTTGAGATCACAGGATGAAAGATGGTCTAGAAGTGCAATGTGTTTATTATTATTAACATTTGATGAGTCCCCTGGCTTTTCTTTCAGGATTTTCTACTTATTTCAGTTGCACATTTTTTAATTACTTAGTGAAATGATGTAGTCATATCTTAGAGTTGGTTTAATTGGAATTATTGATGTCTGAAGCAGCACCCAGGCTGGGAAAACCGGGGTCTGATCAAAGTCTGCAACTAATGGTTTAGTGAAGTTAAAAATTCAGTCTGTAATTAAAAAATGAAAGAGAGAGCGTGTGCTTTCAAAGCGCATATTTTATGCTAAGGAAACAGTCACTTCTTATTTATTTGGAAATACTCATTGCAGTATTTAAAAAGAAGGGGTAACAGTAATGACTGAAGTTTTTAATTCTGAGTATTTGTTGAGTTTTTCACCTGGAAGATTTCACTGGATGCAACATTGTGCTTTCATACCTGCCAGTATACTTTATTCTCTTCAGTTATATTTAGAACTGCATGTAAAATGGAAAGTTTATTTCAAGATGGGTTTCAAGATTGTTTGAAATTTTTTTGTAATGGAAACCAAGAATTTTGATTTTTCCATGGGGGAATTTTTTTAGCTTGATTGAAAGTTCATATAAGTGTTTACAATTTTTAAATGTGTTTACATAGAACAAATAAGTTTAACATTAAAATGAATTCTGTTTCGAGTTGATAAAAAAACCACAGAAGCTATTAAGC
Source organism: Fulmarus glacialis (assembly GCF_000690835.1). Classification (NCBI taxonomy): domain Eukaryota; kingdom Metazoa; phylum Chordata; class Aves; order Procellariiformes; family Procellariidae; genus Fulmarus; species Fulmarus glacialis. The sequence goes on from NW_009232449.1 coordinate 1,684, forward strand.
AGTCAGTATTACTTTTTGAAAGTGTGTATGTCGGCTCAGTCGAGCATCTCTAGTCAGGTGGGATGAATCCTCGCCTTCATCCTGAATGTGTCAGTGAGATGTCTAGACTATTGTGTGTGTTTAGCAAATTTTACTAGATTTTTTTGCAACATTTTGGCTCTGATTATTTAGTGGAATGAAATGTGGTACTGCCCAAGTTAACTGGGAAAACGCACTTTTTTCATGTTTCTCAAACTTCCTGGATTCTGCGTGGGAAATGACAACAGCAAACTGCTTTTTATGACCGTGCGCATGGCATGACGGAATTTGGAACCTGGGTAAATTTAACTGCACGGGGGGGGCAGGGAGTAGATGGAAGGTGGTGGGACTGGAGGAAGTTCAAGCAGACCAAAATAGAGAATGGTTTTTACTTGTATTAGGAACAAAAGGAGGTGGGCTAAGTGATGCAGGAGTCTTGATTTCTTTTCTTAAACAACCCTTCCAGTCTTTTGTTATTTGCTATCTTTTGTGTAGGGCCTTTTTGTGTACCCTTCTTCTTATCAGAAATAAATATATATATTCCAAGATGGATGGGGATCTTCCACTGAATGAGAGCAGTTGCAATCTAGTGCGCTGTGTGGAAGACCTACCACAAATTTCAGCCTTTTTATGAAACTGTGTTCATACATTCTCCAAAAGTATGCATTTTTATCATTTTCACTGTATTGATCAGCACTTCTTGAACCATTTTCTTCCCTAATTAAGGATGCAGAGAGCTTTACATTATTCCGCTTGTGATCTCAAGAGCTCTTTTTACACTGCTTGTTTGGGGATTTGCTTCCTTGGGAGAGTTTATTACTGTATGAATGAAAATGTTTTTCTGAAGCTGCTAATCATTTCAAGATTTCAAAAAATTAATTGAGAATATTTCCCATTATTATTAGACTCTCAGGGATGCTATGGGGCGTGCACACTATTATAATCTAAACCTGCAATTTGGCTTTGCTTCTTGTGCCCTTCAGCACAGCGGTATACACAGGAATTTTAAGGAGAACGGCTGACACTCCCCCACCCCAGCCACACTGAAGAAAATGTGCTTTTTATCATTTTCTCATCAGCTGCTGTTTCCTGTTAGCAGTGAAATTGTTTTGACAAGTGTTATTTTGTCTGAACCGTATTCTATTATGGAAGGGGCTCAAAGTAATCAAAAGAACTTCCTAACATTGTGGACTATTGGGCTGCAATATAATCTTCCCAATGAAGTGGAGGAGGACTCATCATGTGAATCATTTTAAAATTGGTTGAGGCAAATCACGGAAGAATATATGGTAGGGAGCATTTATTCTCTGTCACAGCATGTGCTAGATAAGATAATAGGCTATTTCTATGACTTTTTGATGTTGAACTTTAGCATTTCAAGTGCTAGAGTGATATATTGGTTATGCATTGTACCTAAAGACTGTGCATGAAGTAGTCTGCTAGCATTGGATAATAACGCTAAGGCTCATCAATGAAGCTTTTACACATAGAGCCAGTGTCATTTAAACGATTCTTTTTGTGCAGTGCACTGGATCGCAGACAGTCGGTACGTTGAGCAGAGAATGCTATTTGTCAGTGTCCTGTTTTATAAGAGATTACGTTCATCTTTTGTAGCTCTGATGAACCAATTTGCAGCCTGCGTCCAGTTTACTTCAGCAGTTTTCTTTGGAGTAAGCATTCCTTCTGAGACAGAATCACAGAATGAGGGAATGGTTGAGGTTGGAAGGGATCTCTGGACATCATCTTGTCCAACCCCGCTCCTCAGGCAAGGCCATCTAGCGCCAGTTGCCCAGAACCATGTCCAGACAGCTTTTGAGTATCTCCAAGGATGGAGGCTCCACAACTTCTCTGGGCAACTTGTGCTCAGTCACTCTTACGGTTAAAAAGTGTTTCCTGATGTTCAGAGGGAACCTCCTGTGTTTCAGATTGTGTCCATTGCCTCTGGCCCTGTCACTGGGCACCGCTGAAAACAGCCTGGCCCCGTCCTCTTTGCACCCTCCCTTTGGGTATTCATATGCCATCGGTAATATCCGCGCTGAGCCTTCTCTTCTCCAGGCTAACCAGTCCCAGCTCTCTCAGCCTTTCCTCGTATGTGACATGCTCTAGCCCCTTAATCATCTTTATGGCCCTTTGTTGAACTCTCTCCAGTATGATCATGTCTCGCTTGTACTGGGGAGGCCAAAACCGGCACTCCAGGTGTGACCTCACCAGCGCCGTGTAGAGGGGAAGGGTCACTTCCCTCGACCTGCTGGCAATACGTCGTCTAATGCAGCTGAAGGTACCATTTGCCTTCTTTGCAGCAGGATCACCTTGCTGGTTCATGTTCAACTTGGTGCCCACATATATCCCCATTAGGTAATTCTTCTCAAATTTCGTGATCTTGGCAAAGAATGTGAAACTCTTTAATTGCAGCATGCCAAAATCAATTGTCAAAAATATTTTTTTTATTCTGGTTGATATATCAATCTTTTTATCAAGTATTTAATGTATTTTGCCACGCAGATTTTCTGAAATGTAACTCTGCAATCTGTAATGTTTTTAGTATAATCTTACCAGTCATCGTAAATTAAACGAATCTGAATTTACAGCAGTTACGCCTTGAACTGGCTTAAAGCAGCTTTGTGCGTAAAAATACTGTGCTCTTAAGGATGGATTTGAACTTTTTTTCCTAAATCTACATAACCCTAGCTGTGTAAAAGTACACCTCTGCGTGCTGAGGGCTTCATTGATTACAGTCTATTGATACAATAGACCTCTCCTGTAGATCTTGTTCTCTCATTTTATTCTAGTATGTGTATCTAATATTCTGAATAGCTGCTCATGTATAATATATGCAGATATAACTCCAGTATCACAATTTAATTGAATTAGTAATCAGGGATGAAGATGCTGAACATTCTTCAAAAATGAAGCCCATGTTCATGAATTATGAGGGGAATGATAGTTGCCTCTATCTGGTTATTTGAGAACATCTTTATAGGGGATAGAGAAATGGTGACCTAAATGACAGGACAGTGGGCTGGAATTACAAAATTGAGGAGCTTCTCACACATTGGTTTAGGTGACTTTGGACAATTCACTGTACCTCTCTGCCTTAGTTATCTCACCTGTAAATCGCACATGATATCTCTCTATTCTACTGTAGAAAATGTTATAAACAAATAAATACCACTATACTAGTGGTCTGAAGTTGAGTTTCTGTACAGAAATGCTACCAGATTGAGTCACATGGGTAACCTTAGCATGGAGATCACACACTATTTCTACCTAAGTAGGTAGAAAAAGAATAAATTCAGGGTCCTGACAAAGGCATGATGGCATGAGAGTATGAGAGGAGCATTCCTGGAGGACTGCAGGGTATTGCCAGCAGGTCCAAGGCGCTAGTAGGCAGTGAGCTAAACTTTTGTCCTGAAGTTGTGAGGCATCGGTCCAGCAATGGTTGGAGTTTGCAAGCAGGGTCTTTTGAACTATGTGTTCCCCGTACCTCCCTCCAAGCCAGCTACATTAAGCGTGATGGCAGTATCCTTACAAGACATGGGAAGAGCCCAAATGCAATAAACGTTGGGCTAATAGCCCCGCTGTTTTCAGGATGATGTAATTTGAAAGACATGTTGACCATAGGCCTCAAATTTGACAGAAGGTCTCTGCCTCAGTTTGAAACTTAACCCACTAATTGTGAAGTCAGTCTGTTTCTGCCTTGTAGAGTGATAATTAAAATCCTGTTTGTAATGGAAACTCAAGTGCAATACTAAATATGAAATAGTTCTTCACCCTGCCTAGTATATTCCTGCCATACTTTCCACTGAGCAGTCTGTCTGCAATTCTTATTTCCTACATCACCCAGCAATCTTGAAATATGAGAATAAAAACCTTTTGTTCCAGCTCCAGTGTTGTGAAGTGACATTTATTTGGACCATCCAGGACCTTTAGGTTGCATACTCCAAGCATGCTGCATATTTAGCATACAAATAGATGAATATGAGGGTGTGAGACAGACGTGCACTGAACTGATAAAGACATCATCTTGGAGTGTGTATTAAAAATGAATTTCAGTAAATTACATGTTACATAATAAAAGAATTAATCTTAAAAATTGCTGGTACAACTAGTCAGTGTTATTATTCTGATACCAATTTAATTCCATTTATTATTGTTAAACTCATCATTCTAAATTTGCACATGAGTTTCAGATGATTAAAAATCTTGATAACACCAATCCAGAATTATACAATAAAGCGTATTACAGCTGTTCTTTAATTATAATGAGTGGTGGGCACACCTTTCACCTCTGAAAGCCATTTAGTACCATTAAACTGTTGCGTGGGTTTGATTATTCATGAATTTGAGTTGTATTCATTGTCTCAACAAATTTAAAGTTTTATGGTTTACTGCTGTCTCCTTAAAATAGAAAAATGGAGCAAAGCCTGTACCATTTATTCAGGCAAAACTATTCCTGCTTGAGAAGGAACTGCAAAGGCCAATATAAATATACTGCAATTAAAATCAGTCTGTAAAAACAGCCATGACTGCTGAGGAGAGGGAAGTACGTTATTTGGTGCTGATTTGTTTGCCCAAAATCTCCTAATGAGTTAAACCGAAAGTAATTAAAAAAGAGGCTAAATGTCAAGGAAAAATTTCCTGAGCAACTATTCCAAAGCCTGCTACTGGCTTCAGTCAGAGGGAGGGGGAATCTGTATTGCCTGAGGCACTTAAAGCTATGAGACAAGAAACTGGTGATTAAAAATGTCAAGAGATAGGGCTCAGACAGATGTCTTTCCTGTCCTTTCTGGTTTTTAGTATCTCTGTAGTCTTAAGAAGGAGCTGGCCCCAGGAGATTGAGTGATAGCCATGAGTCATTATTCAAATATAACTAAATTTTACAGTTATCTGTGTTCTTCTAAGTTACCATTTGCTTAATAGCTAAATTGTTGTACCATTGCTGTACTGTTGGTATTCCAGGCACGCTAGGTTGTAAACCTGTGACGAGGTCGGAGTGTTGTAGCCTCTTCTACTTTGCACTGGGAAAATCTAGCAGACTTTAAGGGTGGCTGTTGTCGATGTATGTCTGCTTTGTATTGCGTATGTTTAAAAATAAGTGCAGGCCCTTCTTGATAACTGTAGCGAACTGTCAAAGCTAATGTAGAGAGTTAATAGTATAGCCAATATAAGAGTTAATGATAACAGCTAAAATTCAGCCTCTATATAAGTTTATGTAAAAAAACTTAGAAAAAAGTAGAATTATTATTTGCTTACATCAACTGAATTTGGCAGAAAGGTAGGCAGGTGGGAGGTTGTTTTTTTTTTTTTTAGAGAGAGAATTTTTCATCTCTGCTCATCCAAAGTCGTTGTCTTTGCTTTCAAGGTTTATTTGAAGTAGTGGAATGACTCCTTTACAGCGGGGAAGCTGTTTGCATAGTGCTGTCAGTGACATCCCTTTCTTGCTATCTCTGTCTCGTGGAGGAGAGGCTCATGCGAGAGTAGGAGATGAGAAGAGGCTGTATTTTACGTAGAACTTATGCCTCAGTTGGCTGGGTGAATTTTTCTGGTGTTTTTATGTTGAAGAAAAATACTCTACAGTGGAAAACAAAGCTGTAATACTCTGGGTACGATTTTAATTCAGGAAGCCTGAGACCTGCGTGATCCTTTCTTGTTAGTACATGCTTTTCCTGCTTTTAGGTCTCCTGATCAACAGGGAGCTAAAGATAAGGATCTTACGGGGTTTTTGCATGAAAAAGAGCACAGTAAGAGTTTGATGAACAGACACTTTTATAAAAAAAACTCTTCTGTCTCATCGAAACTGTAGATTGCTAGCTATTACATGACACTGAACAGTTTTCCTTTCAGTATTATCACGCAGTGACTTAAATGTGATGAGGCATTAGAAAAGATTGAATTATTTTAATTTTACTTTTTCACTGGGTTCTGAAGCCATTGAGTTTTATTTTGAGGTAAATTATGCTATTTATCTTGTCTGCATAAATACCTTTATGAATAATGCGAGAAGCTGGGATGATAAAAGTAAAAATTACAGACCTGTCCTTAAAGGACAAGATTAACATCCTGCAAGAGCTTATTCAAAACCAACTGGTGCCTTTATTCTACAATACAAAAATGTGCCATTTTTGAGCTTTTGCAAAGCCGTTATAGTGGAGTTTTGCCAGATCCATTAACAATTCTGTACTAATGACAGTTAAATAACCGAGTGGGGTAAAAGCAGGCAATGGAACGGTCTGTGCGGGTTCTCCTTTTACATGGACGCTGTAAGAAAGCTTGAATGAAAAAACTGCAAAAATAGTTCCACGGGGGTAAGAGCAGCGATGTCTTATGCTGAATTACAGCTAGAAATGAAAAATATTACACTTAATGCAAAGGTAGTGCAGATATTTAGCCGAAGACTACAGAAGCAAATGAAGGTTATGGGAAATTTTCGGTTCCCAAGGAAATACTAAATTTGCCCTTTCTCACAAGCCCTCTATCTAGCTATTAATGCGGATATACAGAAAGGCCGTACAAATTTCTGAGTCGGTGAATGCGTTTTCACTGACTCTTGCGAGCGTGGCTTAGCCGTGTGGGATGACAAGGCGAAGATGTGCATGTAAAGACTCGGGCTCCTCCACCCATGGCGGGACGCTGCGACGTGCGAGAGGGCAGAGCCTGGAGCCGCGGGAGCCGTGTGCTCGCTCTGCTGCCGGGAGCACTGAGGGCAGGCAAGACCTAAAGCGTGGGAACACAGCCAGAAAATGGCCACCCGTTGTTTCCTCTGGCCTGTGTCATTACAGAATTTCTGAACAGGTTTTTCTGTGCTCATCTGAAGAATGATTATAATTTTTGTACTGTTTTCACTCTCAGCTCAGAGGTAGACACTTTCATTTCAGCTTAATGTAACTTTATGAAGAAAGTGTATCTAGCATATTCCGGTGAGCATCTGCACCCACAAAACATACACACAGACACACACACAAATAGTGCATGTATAGCTCAAATTCTATAGCAAAACCCAAAACCAGACTTTGACAGAAAGATACTCATCCTGAGGCAAGTATGCAAATATAGTGCTAGGATCTACAGGTGGAAAAGCAAAGATGAAGAAAGGGGGATTGATTCTAATTCCCTGAACTGGCCATTATGTATAGCAACATCTTCCTATGCAGAAAAAGTCCTCAAAAAGGTGTTTTCAAAAGCCATAGTATGTCCAGATGGAAATGATCTATTAGGTGAACTAAGTAATGTCACGGGATATGATACACCATTTTATAAAGCTGTTATTTGCAGTTGTCTCTTGGTACTACGAGCATCTTAAATCATTCTGAATTTCTAAAACAAATCCATAATATTTTCCTATACCTGCAGAGATATGTTTATATATCTGCTACAAATAATGCACAAGACCACAGGAGAAGCTTACAGGCCTAATCATAATATTTTCTCCCCTTTTGCTCTTTACGAACATCATTTTAAGCATGGGAGTAAGAAACTGCAACGTATTAGACAAGTGGAGAAGCCGCTAATGGTTTTCCCTGTTTATACCGCAAAAATGCTAATGACGTGTTGCCAGAAGAATACTAACTTGCTGCCGAAGCAGGGGAAGGGTTGCTTCCCCGTTCCCCTCCCTGCACCATCAGCCCAGCCCATCTCCAGCACACAGGCATGCAGGAGAAGGCTGGGCTGAGCAGCAAGGAGGAGTGCTGAGTTTAACCTGGAGAGGAGCGGAGCAGAGCACGTCCCGTAAGCTGGAAGCCGGGAGAGGAGAGGTAGTGGTAGGGAGCAGAGCTTGAAAGATTTTTTTATTAGTTGCTTCTGCATCAATGGTGTCTTTCGTGGCAGATTTTCCCAAAGCAGCCCCCACAGCATCTCCTTTTCCCTTGCCCTCTGCCCCTGGCACGGGTAGGGCAGTGCTGGTGTAACTCCACTGGTTTAAGGAGATCAAGGAAGTAAAGGAAGAACCTATACAACGGAAAGCGAGTCCCGTTTTCCCAGCTCTGCTGATTTAAGAAACTGGTTTGTGTCTCCCTAAACATCCGTGGACAAAAGCTATAGACAGGTATGGTACTGCCACAATAAAGTCATCTGGTCTTGAAATAGTTCTATTTATTATTTTACTTTTCTGACATAATCTAGAGAGACTCATACACTGATGCTCTTCTTCTTCCGTTAAGTAAACTGCTGCTTAGTTTTGGTATCCTGGCAGGCAGGCTTTCTGAAAAGTAATCTACCAGTCAATTAGTGTCCTACACCATGAGCCTAAATCAAACACATTTTCAAAAGGACTTAAGTTTAGAAATGAACTTTAGGAAAACTCTATTGATTTTGTAAATTAAAAATGTAAAATTGAATGGATAGAGGTCCGGTGCAGGACTGACCCGAGGAAGCAATCTTTAAACAAGAACATTCTCTGATTCAACACTGGGAAAGAGAAGAAAGCAAGAAGAAGGATTCATTTGCAATTGACCTGCAATAGCAAAGTCATTCACTTCCCAAATAGGATTAAACTTGTTCCATCAGCCATGACATGTGAAAAGATCATGGTTATAAATTCCATTTGCTGTAATGAATTGAAAGTGTCTGAGTTTGCAAGCAGCACTCATCGTTGATGGACAGCTAGATTTGTGCAGTGTTTTAACACTAAAATTAGCTTCTACAAAATAAAAAGTACAGAAAAGATGGCAGCAGTGACGGATTTTAAAGCATAAAACAATTAACTTTATTGTTAGATGGAAGCCGAATAAAGCTAGAAATAAATAGTGGTTATAACCCTGTTACATAGATAACTTGCTTCATTCTTGAGTGAGGGTGAACACAAAACTGGGAAAAGGCATTTGTTTAGGTTTCTCAGCCATATTTCAACAACAGTAAATACTGTTACTTAAATGAGGAAAAATCAAACTTTTCTATGGTATTGCTTGTAAGATGTAAGAAAATGGAATTGTATTGAAGGATGCTTCATTCACATCACTTTCAACGTACATCAACATGACTCCACTGCAGTCCATGAAACCATATTGGTGTATGTACTTTGTAAATGGAGATAAAAGCTACACTCTGTGGTTGCTTAATAACCTTAACTCAGTCTTGCGTCAGGTTCATGAGACATTTGTACTTTGATGCTTGCAGAACTAAATGCAGTTTCAGAACCTATTTTCCCCAGATTTGTGTGTTTGGTGTACACAATTTTATGCATATTTTAAATGTGCCAAGAAAAAAATCTCAGTGGGTGAAAATGACTAATATTTGTGAATAATTCGAGATTCATTCTAATTGATAAGGTACCCAGCTGAAAACTAAGATTAAAAAAAAAAAAAAAAGCTTGAGCTAAACAGAGGAATGAAAATATAATCGTTTCTTAAATTACTGCAAGGTTAACATATAATTAATTTGCTAATTTTAATTACAACCCTACAAAATGTGCTGAAAAGTGCTCAAAGGGGAGAAGCAGCCAGGTGCCAGCCGTGATTAACCAAGGGTACTAGCAATTATGAGGTCTCTATTAACCATGTTACAGAAATTTAAAAAAACCCTTTATAAAACCAGCACATTTACTGAAACTTAGCAGGGTATTCATCTTGCTATATGTTTCCATTGCTACAGGCTTGCTGTCATTTGCTTCACTCTTTTCCAGCTAAATGTTTTATTGCAGCTGAAACGTGGACTGCTTTTGCTGTTTGTCACACAGTGTCGTACATCTAGTAGGTGTTCATTTTGATCGTATAAGCAAAAGAGATTAACTATTGTTTGCAAAGCGCTCTGAGCACCTTAAGCGGTAATAGCTGCCAACATCACAGCTGAACACTAGAGATGCAAATCCTGAAGAAGATGCTTTTTCTTTCCAAGGTGTCCTGGGACATGCAGTTTGTAAAGCAGGAATATTGCTGAAGCTGCCTTTTCAGTGGAGAAATGCTCTGCAATGCTTCATATGCACAGACAAATGTAACTTCGGAGTTAAAAAACCCCCCGAAGAACAAAAAAGTCTGCATGTTTGCTTGGCGTTTTAAACAAATTGTGGTGTAAATGAATGTCTTACATGTTTCAAATTCCGTGATGTATTATTGTTCTTTTTTATTGTTGTATGTGACTCGTATTTTTAGTGTCTGTTGTTTGGAACCGTAGTAAACCTTGATCCATCTATTAAAGCAAAATTTAAAAAAACAAACAAAAAACCAAAAACCAACCACCACCAACATAAAAAAAACCCCCAACCAACCAAAAAAAAAAAAAAAAACAACAAACCTAAAGCATTGGTGTCAAAGGAAATTAATTTCCTGGCTGGCTTGTGTTTTTCTCTGAGGCAGATATTGATGAGTGTGCAGAGGGGATCATTGAGTGTCACAACCATTCACGCTGTGTTAACCTCCCAGGGTGGTACCACTGTGAGTGCAGAAGCGGTTTCCATGACAATGGAAGCTATTCTCTTTCCGGGGAGTCCTGTGTTGGTAAGCAATGATCAGCATAGCGCTTTATTTTTTTCCTCCTTCTGCATGGTGTTATAAAGTGACTATTGAGACACTGTCCTGAGCAGTTACTGTGTTGAAGGCTAAAATGAGAGTGCAAGCGAGCGTGGCTGTGTTTGTCAGCATCCCCAGCCACGCAGCGTGGGTGCTAGTTCAAGACGCGTCCCATTTTGGAATGGTGATTACAGGAGGGAGGCAGGCAGAGATCCGAAGCGTGACTTACTGCGCTTTGCCATTTATCATAATAAAAACTGCTGTAAAACCTGAAGTGAAAGTAGGCTTTCTGGGGAGCATAACAGGTTACAAAAGGAGGAGAGTTGGTTTTCCATTTTCAGATTTCAGCAGAGCGATATGAGAACACATTTGGGGTATGTCTGTGTTGCTTTGATTTGTTTGTTTTGCTTTGTTTGGCATCTTCATCATTTTATTTTTAGAATTATGCAAATAGCATCAATCACTGTATGCACCATATTTGCAGAATAAAGCCCCAAGAGCACGACCGGAGAGGAATTTTTAAAGGGTGCAGAAGAGTTTGTCAGTTGTTTCTATGGGAGGACAAAGAACGAGGCTCCATGAGGATGTGGCGACACACGATTAGCGTGTGCACAATTAGTGCTGGTTCTTGCAATCTGGGTGCCCTTGACCGGCCGAAAGACTTTGTGTCCCACTACAGCGAGTAAGCGGTAATAAAATTGTAGGGAAGGTGGTAATTGTGGCTTATCTCTGCCTGATGATTTTTCCACCTTTTTACTTCCTCTTAGAAGCCTTATACATAATTTCTATATGCTGTTTTATCAGATGAGTTTAAAACTACTTAGAAAGGATCCCATTTTGACTTCTGTAGAGATACAGATCAGTTTCTCATAGTTCTATGTCCTTTCTTTGGAATTTCGGTTACTTCATCTCTACTCAGTTCTACGGATTTTCTATAAAAGTTTTTCTGCTTCTTCTGTGAAAGACTTTTTTTTTTAACACTGTAAATTTCATTTATCACGTCCATAGTTGCAAAGGGCTCTTTCTAAGATTTAACGTATACAATTAAAGGAAAAGTTAAAATAAGATTTTGTAATAAAAACATGTAAATTTACTTGTAACTTGTAACAAACATTCCCATCTTTTACGAATTTTGGTTATTAGAAATCCTTGGCATAAGATAGCATTGTGATTTAAAAATGCAGAGGAACAATAATTATTTTCAAAACCAATATTTTGTAGATTGTCCAGCTATATGAGCTTTTTACATGTTGTCATAAGCTGACGGGGAGCTCAATAAAATCACAGCAGTGACCTTCATTGGGGTGGCTGTGTGGAAAAAAAAAAAAAGGCAAATTTTACAGCATTTTGTGACTTAGTAAATAAAACACCACATGAAAGACATATATTTCTAAACAGATTCCCAAATATTAAGAGTTCTCCTCTGGTTTATTTAAATACTGTAAAAGGAATGACGGAGAGAGCCACGTTGAAAATACTTGCTTTGTGAGGAGTCAAAGCAACATGACGTAACCTTCAAAAAGCCCTGAGGCAATGGGGGGTAGGGGGCATTTGTGGCACTCCTGATGTAGTGCTTGCATGGGGAACCCCATCCCTTGTCAGCCTGACCTGTAGCTGTTTTGGGACGAAGAAGGTCTAAGGCTCAGGCCGGTCTCAGGAGAAGCCCGGTGCGTAGACGAGACTGTGGTTTTGAACGGCCCGGAGCTAGGCTCAGTTGCTGATAAGGTCAGTATTGCTTGCATTGCATCGCTGTTAAAAGGAAGGGCACTTGGCTCCCTCACAGCAAAAAAGAGCCCCAAATGTTCTGTATTCTGTGGAGATTGAAGGGATGAGTTTTCCTGAAGACAAACTGCCCTCGTTTTGACCTGCGCAGCATGCTGGAAGTTCGTAAGGTGAGGGGCTCCTCTTGCCATACGCAAGTTGTAAACGGAATGTGAAATTAGTGGGGTTATTTTAACTAAATAGCTTTTCTGAACCATCTGCTGTAGGGTACCAGTGAGGAAGAGAATAAACCAGTTTAGTTTATTTAATTATACTGGTTAACCAATTAAAAATTAATTGAAAGATTCTGCTAACCCATATTGACAAAGAAATTTCAAACCACGATGTTTATTTTAAAGTGCAACTAAGAATTGGTTAAAATGACAGATAGATAACACTACGCATTCAAGCTAAAACTCGGTTTCTTCAACACTGACGTTCATCACGTTACAGAGCTTATTTGCATGGTGGAGTATTTAGAGTCAGGGCCAAAATCATTCGCTCTACTTCAGATAAAAGGGGGTTCATCTGCTTAGCAACAGCATTTTGTCCTGGCATATTTTACAGACCGTATACTGAAATCCTAGTGAGTACCTGAGGTGGATTTGGGCCATTGCCCTTCAGCATGTTTCTTCTTCATCCCTGAAGGACAAAACTTGGAGAACAATAAATAGGCTAAGAACATAAGTAAAAAAAGATTAATCCCTCCCCCACAAAATAATAATAATAACAGCATATGAAAATCATAAGGCAGTGGGAGGGAGCACTGGGCTCTGACAGACTGCCCGAAGCCCCGGCAGCCGGTTGCTTTTGCTGGGTGCATTTGTCTGTCTATTTATTAACCCCCTTTCCCTCCCTTCATGTGTAGGTGATCTTGGAGCTGAGTCATTGCTTGCAGTGTCTCTGCAGTGCGAGCAGAACATTTAAAAAAATAACATCTATTTGGGAAGTGTCGTGATACCTCAGTGCTTCTAAAAGCTTTGTTCTCATTGACTGTGAGAAAACAGTGGAGTTTGTCACCTGGCAAGGGACAAATGTGTAAATCAATGGATGTGGCGGGGAAGGTCATAATATTGCACCAGAGGTTGGGTAATAAGGATGTATGACTTAGCCAGGCCACTTCAAGCTTGGGAAAATTCTTTTATTGCTCAAAATATCAACCGAAGGCAGCTTTGAAAAGGGAATATATTTCCATGGTCATGCTTTTATAAAAGATGTCAGCTTCAGAAGGTGATGGTGAGCAGGCTCAAATTAAGAGAACGTCATTTAATTTCCAGCGGTAGTGTTTTTGCGAGGCACTGGCCTTTCACAGTATGTTGTGAAGAATACTGCTTGCAGACAAAAGACAATTGCTATACTAAGTTTGCTTGGCAATTAAAACATGTAGGCTATAGTTGCTACGTTGGATTTTTTTCCTTTTTTATTAGGAGCTTTGCTGCGCTTTAAGGTAAACAAACAAAAATACTTTCTAGAGAACTATGAGTTGTCATATGATACATATCCCAGTATTAACAACTATCTACTGGCACCACATTGAAGCAACTGCCATACATTGTTTTTTCCCTGCACTACGTACCTGTTGCCAAATGCTGCTGCCTCATAAGGTAATCATTGAACAAACCCTCACCACTGAATTTTCACTGATAACCTTTAAGATTATCAGAACCAGAAGAAGGGAAAAACTGGCAAAGAAATGCTGTATTCTGGGAAGTTAATAATATCCCACAAAGCTCGCTCCTATTTACAGCAGAAAGATAAAAACAAATTAAGTTATACTTTTTAATCTCCATCTCTCTAAGTGAGATGCTTCCGGTCTGTAGAGAGCTGTTCAGACCCTGGAGTGCAGAATTCCTGATTTCCATTTTTTTCGTGACGTTTTGTGTTTCTGAGTCTCTACACTGTGACTTGCAAGCACAGAAGGAAGAACAACCAAGGCAGCAGTCCCTGTCAGTTGTTGGTTATTTTTTTATTTTCTTTAAGAATCAGTGCAAATTCTGTAGGGAAGCTTGACACGGATCTTCCTTCTACCAAAAAGCCACAGGATTCACCACGTATTTCATCCTGAAAGGCTGCGTAGCTAGACCTCACTGCAGGGTTAGAGTAGCTGTGGGGAAGTGAAAGCTGGAAAAAGGTAGGAGTCAGCAGCTTGTGAGAGAAAACTCTGCATGTGTTAGGCTCCCACAAAAGTTGGGTGCAGCAATGCTTGAGGATCAAGTCTGAATGGGTTTAAAATCAGTTCCTGAAGCTTTCATATACTCCATAGTACGCTGCAGTGTTGTCTGTTAGCTAGATTAGAAAGTAAGAGAAAAGGAGGTTTGTTCTTTGTTTATTTTGCCTCCTTTCTGTGTCGAACAAAAAGCTAGACCCATCCTTTGAAAATCTTCCCATATGCCTGAGAATTGCTTTTCTATCTATCGTTAGAGAAGTGCTACACTCTAGAACCTCCTGTTTTACGACTTTCTTCTGTTCTGCTCGTACAGTTTCTTAAAGCTCATGATATCAGAGTCTGTGTCTGTGGATTTTATCCTGCAAAACAAAAATTATCTTGCTTTCCATTTAGTAAATTCTGATTCTTGTATTCTGAGAGAAAGTTGCGTCACATGTCTTCAAGGTAATTGTGTTTAGTCAGTTCTATATTTCTAGAAAGCATTAGTAAGTCCTGTATTCAGAATCTAATTTACTATGTGGTGTTCTTTAATAGACTGTTATGTCTCTATAGAATAAAAGTGCTATCATAAAATATTTTTTAACTAAAAATGAATGTTTAGTGGTTTTTTTTTTTTTTTTCCCAAGGATGAGTCCAAATCACTTTGATTTGGAAAGAAGGCAGATACATTAAGTGACAAGTGGCCTGTGAAAAACGATATGTCAAAACAGTGTTTAGTTAACTTGTACATACATTGGCTTGGGAGCCCAGCATACATTTTTCACGTTAACATTATACTGTAATGGTTTAATGTACCGTAACAGTTAAAATTAGCACATTAGTAGGGTTCTTTCTTCTGCAGCAGCTTATCATGATATTACAGAGCACCACGCTGCATGACTTGCTTGCACACATTTATTAAGGTGCTATAGAAAAGTCATACTATTGAAACCTGAATAGCCTGGAAAGCTAAGAAATGAAGTAGCTAGGGATTGGTTTAAAATTTCAGTGAAACCAAGTTAATGAACTTGTGTTGATATGTACAGTCATGCTTGTCTTCTACCCCATTCAAATACAGTGGCCATGGGACCTCTCATAATATCTGAGGCAAATTACTTCTCGTTACAGCCAAAAAGGATGGAAAAGGAAATTGCATCTCAGGGGATTATTATATTCCATTTTGATTCTGCTTTCTTGGCTGCCCGCGTTACCAAGCTATCTTTATGTACTTTGAGAGTATATTGGGAAATGAGCATGTCTTGGGTGGTTTGTTTTCTTTCTTTTCCCATCCACAAAACGTGACTAGTTGCATTGGAGCTAAAACACATGATCAGGTGCTTGTTGCCATACATTTGTTTAAAGAAGCACAAATCGGGAGTGTTTGAAGAGTGAAGATCTTGATCAGTTTTATGATAGTCCTGTGCAACGTTTGAGGTGGCAAGTCTTGGCAGCAGTCACTTTGCTGTTGGCTATATGTTGTTGATAGAAAATATCATAAGGCTAGCATTACAAGCAAGTTTCTGATTACGGTCATTTCCACTATATCCTCTCTTTTCCTTGAAAAGGAACTGCGGGGAGTGGGGAAGTAAAGCTCTGCCGCTTTTACTTGGGTTAATTAGTAACTTATGCCAGAGATCATTTCAATGTAATGAATAAGATTGCAAAGTCCTATTTCAGGCGTGAAAATGAGATTGTTCTTACAGATTGACAGGATGCATGAAAGAACTAATCCTCCCAAAAGTCAAGACAGACATCTTGTTCTTATGTTGAATATAGGGAAAACCTTGCTGTTTCACATATGTACTTGTCCATTGTTCTTAAAAGTTGCTTGATTTATAAAATGAATATTTCATCTTCTTCCTACCTAGTGTTATAATGGGAAATAAGATTTGTGTACAGTTTTAACCTTCCCCATCGTTAAATGTTCCAGTTTTGGGCCCACATCTTCTGAGAACAGTTGTGGAAAAGCAAACGAAACCTGAGGGGAGTGTGGGGAATTTTTGCTGAGCAAGGGTTTGAATAATATAAAAATAATCTATATGCAAGAGTCTTATCGCACAATTTTCATATTCATTAGAAGATTGTTTTGGACATGTTCAGAATTTTAAACTAGGCTAATTTTTCAACACCTAAGTAGACACGTTGATTCCTGTTGTTAAGAGAAATTTCACACTGAATATGAGTACTTTCTTCTGTGTTTTGCATAGCTATCTACATGCTGATCTCATGTCAATATAAGCGAGTCCATTTGATCTCCATTAAACTGAAATATCTTCTTGAGCTAACAATATGGGAGCATTTGTCTGGGATTTTTTTCCTTTCCCACCTCCTACCCTCCAATCTGGTTTGAGGCTGAAAGAGTGAAAGGGACAAAAACACGTTACGCTTATAACTTCTTTTCCTCAAGTTACTGGGAACATTGGCTGTTTGTTCTGACTTTTAGAAATGCAATCAGCAACAAGAAAAAACTGCCAAAAGGATGTTCTCAGAAAATTAGCTCTATTAAAAGTTCAGCTGGAAATGAGTGCAGTGTCCAAGCCTTTTATATTTGATTAATGACTAAAACTTTTAAATAATAAATGCCATAAAATAATAAGAAACCATCATTTGCATAAAGAACGAAAAAAAAGTGAGCAAACTGAGAAGCAATTAGGAATTGATGTTCACGCTGTGTTACTCAGTTTTGCTTGATTGGTTTCTTTGTCAAGAATGTCCCACTTACCAGTTTGGGCTGCTCTTAATGGGAGCATCCTTTTTATGTGTGCTAAACGGAGAACAGCAGTAGCAGTCCGTAAATAGGATGTTCTTTCCTTTTGGATGTGTATAACAGTTAAAGTTGGCTTTGTGCAGTGTGAACAGGTCTGTGCTACTGAGAATATGAATAATGTTAGTTTCTATAATTGCTAACATCTGGCTTTCCATAAATCTGTTAAATTACATGGAAACAGAATTAGATTTCTGTGTCATAAGTAAAGCAATTACATGGAACTCTGTAGGCAGTATGGCTTTACATTAATCTGTGAAATCCTTTTAGTTTTGAACTGTGAAAGCTACCCTTCTAATCTGCACTGTGATCCTGCTACATCCTATATATATGCTATTCAAGGAGCCCTTAATATGGTCGGGAAGAGAATATTGACCATGCTTGGCGAAATCGCCAAAGACAAAGTGAAAGTTTCATTTATACCTTTGTCTTCAACATAAAATACAAGTCAAAGTCTATTGAAAGGAACATAACATGTTTTTAAGAATATTTTAAGCCTTACAGTAGCTGTTTGGGTATAATTGATTTCATACCAGTTCATTCGTAGCTCTCTTCATGTCACTCTTCATGGTTTTTACCTCCTGTGGTACTCTGGCACTTGTTAAACAACGAAATACAAGTTTTAATTTCTCTTAGTGCAACGCCTTTTACACCACTGATAGTGGACCTTTCAAGTACTCAGTAGTGCTAAGCTATGCATTAGAGCAATAATGTTATTTTTTGGCAATTACGACTGTCAGGGCAGCAAAATACACCATTTTTAGGGAAATCTGAGCAATTGAATCGTGCTATCCGGCCACTGGGAACATCTCTGACAAAGGACTGGCCCACAGGTTAGCCCGGGAGTGAAGCCCTTTTGCAGTGTGAGTGCCTCCAGCTTCCCTTTGGGTCTAGGAGCAGAAAGAGGAGCAGCCATTTTCTGGCGGCCCAGGCCCCTGCCTCAGTTGCACAGGCTGATTTTGCATTTGATCAAATCCAAGGGCACTACCGCATTTCCACTTGTTCCTGGACTATTTATGAATGGAAATCAGGAATTTTACTAACCAGGTCAGAGGGAATTTAGTGGTTTGATTGTTGTAGAGAGTTTCCTTCAGCAGATTGAGAGAATTTTTAACATCTTTTAAAGTTCTGATTTTCTGAGGAGATGACTTGTGAACTCATGGCAGTCATCCAAGAAGTAGGGCAACTAGCCACATCCCACCTAAATTAGACTTTAGGTAATTTTCTTTGTAAATTCTATTGAATTTTTAAATTTGTTGTTTTAGAAAGGAATTAAAAGTACTCTTGATTAATATTGAACAGGTGTAAATTTCACACTAGCAATTAGATAATTTTCAATGGTAAGTGTGAGGATTCTTCCTTGTAATTTCTGAATGAATATAATAGTGTTCAGGAATTTTCATCATAGAAACCATCACATACTTCTAAAGGATTTTCTTCTCCATCCTTCCTCCCGCTGTTGCTTACAGTTTTCATTGTTCATGTTGGAACAAGAGGGACCCACCAGTTTACTCGTATTTTGTCTGGACAATCTGTCAATATATTAAGAACAGTCCAAAGTTATTTTCTGAAAGAAATACCTGTGTTTCACAATGTGCTTAAAAACCTCATGGCTTTTGCTGTAAGAAAGAGAGTCCCTAGATAAATTCATATTGCATAATTATATTTTACCCTCCAAAAGCAATTTTAGTGGGATACTGTACTTCACTTTTCTCTAGTGTATAATGATTTTCTTTTGTTACTTATTTTTTTGTGTCATTGCTAAATCGTACTTTTCCGGCATAGCTTTATTCTAAGACTTTTTTCCTGTATAAGGTGCCTCTGATTTCTTTCTTTATTTCCTTTTCTTTTTTTTTCTTTTTTTTTTCTTTTTTTTCAATTCACTTATACTTTCCAGCAATGGGAAAAGGATGCAATTGGCTGCTTTTAGTATGGGAACTTATGAAGAATAGCGCACTTCTATTTTGGTGTAAAATCTAGAACAGAGTGGTCTAATTGACGGAAAGTCACTCTGATTGTTTGCTGGTTTCCAGTCACTGGGAAGTCACTATACACCCTTGTCTGAAGGTTCAAGTTCATCATTGATATACAGTTCCATTAGGTATGTCAGTCTCAGTATTTAGAATTAAGCTTGCTGGAGATAGTTTAAGAATTCTTGGTGGAATCAAAACAAAGATTGAAGAATAACCTGAAAAAATCAGTGTTTAATGTCTAGCAAGTCAGTATGGAAAATATCAGGAGGAAGGCTCCCTCTTCCACCAGCAAGGCAGATAAGCAGTAATTACTTAATACAGAAATAAAATTTGTCCTGTGAAAAAAATGTCCAAAGCATTATAAATCTGCTGTTTTGCAGATATCGATGAGTGTGCCTTAAAGACCCACACCTGTTGGAACGATTCAGCCTGTGTGAACCTGGCAGGAGGGTTTGATTGCCTTTGTCCGTCCGGACCATCTTGCACTGGAGACTGTCCCCATGAAGGCGGCTTCAAGCGGAATGGGCAGGTGTGGACCCTGAGGGAGGACAGATGCTCCGTTTGTTCCTGCAAGGTGAGATCCAGCTGGTCTGGATTTCAGGAGTCTTTTAATTCTCTGGGCTCATGTCAGAAACCCAATATTGCACTGCCACTGGTGTTGGCAAAAATACTAGCCTAAGCCCGAGGCGCTGAGGCAAAAGGTAAGCTCTTCTGTGGGCATGGAGGCTGTGATGGGGAAATTCTTCTGGGAAGTCGCCTTTTTTCTTATTTTGCACAACTACAGACACAGCGGAATAATGGCTAATCCTGCTGAGCTTCTACCACGTGACCCCGTGGGCCACTCGTAATGTGCCTTGATTGAGGGTCTTGCATCACCCTTTAACGGAATGTGCAGGCGATCAGCACGCACACTGGAAGTGTTGAAAACCGTTTTCAATTTCTGTTTCACATGAATATGCATCTCTCGGGACAAGTACTGTACTTAACCATCTTCCTGTTGGTGGTGTTTCCCTTTACTTGGAATACACGTGAATTAACTGGGTGAGAAGGAAGGCCTGAGCATGAGTCCAAGTTTAGAGGACCTGGCAGCAGGCACTTTATTTCTTCAAGTGAAGAAGGGTGAAGGCCAGCTTTCTCCTCCTGTTGTGGTTTAACCCGACAGGCAGCCAAACACCACACAGCTGCTCGCTCACTCCCCCCCCCCAGCCGCTTGCTCACTCCCCACCCCCCCCACACCTCCCCAGCGGGACGGGGAGAGAATCAGAAGGGTAAGAGTGAGAAAAACTTGTGGGTTGAGATAAAGACAGCTTAATACAACAAAAAAGGGAAAATAATTATGATAATGATAGAATATACAAAATGAGTGATGCACAATGCAATTGCTCACCACCTGCGCTGACCTATAACCAAGTAGTGATCGCTACTTCCTGGAACATGCCTACCATTCATATACTGAGCATGACGTCACATGGTGTGGAATACCCCGTTGGCCAGCTGGGCTAGCTGTCCTGGCTGCGTTCCCTCCTCCCAGTCTAGCTTGGTAGCAGAGGGTAGTTGTCCTTGACAAGATACTTAGCAACAACTGAAAACATCAGCGTGTTACCAACATTCTTCTCATACTAAATCCAAAACACAGCACTATACCAGCTACTAGGAAGAAAATTAACCCTATCCCAGCTGAAACCAGAACACCTCCTCATCCCAGCTTGGCTGTGTTGGCAGCTCTCCCACTTGAGCTCTGCACTTTTGGAGAAGCCAGGCGTAGTATAAGTAGATCTACTTTAGAGTTAACACATCAGTTTTTTGTCTCCCCCCACCTCGCCCCCCGAAATTATCAGTTAATTTCTGAGTGTGGTAACCAAGTTAAAAGAACATTTGACTCTGCTGTCTTCATTTTCACTAGTTAAAAGAGGAGTGCTTTCATTGAAATTAGAAGAATTTTAGAAATGCACCAATCTGAGAAAAGGTTAGTCTTTTATGGCCACTTTGACCTGATGTGTTCATAGGTCTGGTAAAGCTGTCCTTAGACACAGCAGAACACTATTGGCCCTGGCATAAGTCTAAGTAAAATGAGATTTTGGCCACTGTGAAAAGCTGAACGTAGAGCATGAGAAGTGGCCTATCAGTCCCCATGTCTTCATGCTGATGAGCCAGAGAAGCATTAAAGGGTTTGGGGGGGACAAGGGGGAAGAGTTGTTTTGAAATTAATTGCAAGAAGCTGAAAGCCTCATCATTTCTGTATTGCAATAGTAGAGCAGAAGGGAAAATCAAGACTTTGAACCCGCAAAGTACACCGCTGTTTTGGGCTCAAAAGGGAATATGTTCTTGTTAGTTGCTATATTTTTTACTTCAAGTAGCGTCAAGCTGCCTAAAACTCCTCCCTTCAGAAGCCGAAGCGTACAACACCACTGAATATATATCAAGCTTTTATTGTAATCTTGGGGAACTGGCTGGCTTATGAAAGGATTTCCAGTCAATAGAATAAACAGTTTAATATATGTGAAGACATCTGGTCTGCTTTTGCAGAATTATAACTATTAGTATTCCCATTTTAGATTGCTTGTAATTTGTTTTATTTGCCATTTCTCATTGCAGTTATTTCTTATGTTGAATGTTCTTATTAGTATATGAAAATACACAAAATGATTAACTAGTACACAGATATTTTAAACTAAGCCTGGCACTGTCTGTTGCTATGACTCTTCCTTTATATCTTCCTCACTTCCAGTTTTTTCCTCTGTGAATTAACACTTGCATTTAATTTCACTCCAGTAGCTGCCTTATTTCAAGAGCCAAATTCTTGTCTATAGAACAGGGAAAACAAGGAGAGCTCCTCCTCTCTCATATCCCAGGCAGGATGTAAATAGATCTCATCTTGAAAATATTTTATCTTAAAATCTGGTGCAAAGGAGATTAAATATCTTACTTCACTTTGAAGTTCATTAAGTAAGATTATTTGTGGAGTAGGATACTATGGAATGTGAGAAATTATATTACTTCAGTTATATAATGAAGCAAAGTGTCCATATTGAAGCACAGGGGATTATTTCAGTGTTTCATCAGACCCAGTCTTTTCAAACCATCTTCGTTCATCTGAGTAAATATAAAGTTTACAAAAACAAATTCTCAAAACTATAAATTAATACAGTACCTTAAGTATATTTGATGTGTCTTCTACAGGCATCTTCCTGAACTCTTGTGGATTTAATACACAAGACCGGTAGAAATTTGATGGGGAGTGGGGAGCTGCTTCTCTCTCCCATGAAAAAAACTAAGCCTGGCTGTACAGTCTCCTATATCTGGGCTTTTGAGTCTGGCCTCTTATTAAGACAGCCCTCCATTCCCTGCATGAAAAAAGCCTGGGGGATAAGCACAGCACTGGGAAGAGGGGGACGTGCCAAGGTGAAGCATGTTCCTGATGGTGAGAACGGTTTGGTGGTTTGGTTTCTGCAGGGTGTGATTTCTGTCCGAATTGGCTTTGGGGCTCTGTGGAAACTGGAGTCGCCCTTTACAGCGATTCCCTCGTGTGTCAGTTTTTCCTTTGGTAAGAACAATTTTGTGTTCGTACCGGTGATGCTTATGAAGCATGGAGAACTGATTCAGTGAGGAAGGCGGAGAGGGAGAGGTACTAATAAGATGCTAGACGTTATTCCCTACTGAAAGAAACTAAGTTGCTTTCTATGTATTTCTCAATTTCTCAATGCTACTACAGAGCTGCAAAGGTGCAAGTGAGATGATGTAGCTTAAGCAGCTTTGTGTCACTTCAGTATAGGGATAAAAGTGTTTTTTGAAAGGCATGGAACTAATGAGGTTGTAGATAAAACACAGATGCTTAAAGAATAAAGAGAGTGGCAGTGTATTATGATTACCAAAAGGTCTCTAGCAAAATCATCAGGCTTTGTCAGTGTTCTGAAATACAGAGAGTGAAGGCAACGTAAAAGGTTAGCTGCTCCCCAGAGGTAACAGCACAGGAGCTCAGAGAAGCACAGAACTACCAGCACTGTCCCTAGCTGAAAGGCGAATTTGAAAACTAATCTTGAAAGCTTGGAAACTGAATTGGAACGAAGCAGACAGGTTATTGTTAGCCATTATTAATCAGCACTCCATTATGGAAAGGAGAGAGACTGCCATTGTCGAGGGCGTTGGGTTGCCCGGATGCCTGGCGCAACCCCAGGACCTGGAGCTAGCCAGCCTGGCCGAGCTTTTGTGCTGAGCTGCCGCTTGGTGTCTGCCCTCAGCAAGGGGTGGAAGATGGTTGTGCTTTCCCACCTGCAAGATGTAGCCATAATTCTCTGTCAGGGAAGGCTTTCGGCTCACTTCTTTCACCAGTTGCTGAAGGAGGAGGATGATTTCTTTGGGTTTTTTTTTTTGTGTGGAAAGGGTTTATTCCCAGCATTGCATCTGGACCTGGCTGGACCTGTGGCTAGGGAAACGGGCCACTGCCAGTCTTCCTTACCTTAAGATGTACTCACACTGCTGAGTAAGGAAATCAAGCTTGTTTATTCTTTCTGCCACAGCTAAAGCAGCAAACGAAGCAAGAATCCTTAGTTATCTTAATTTGATACAAAACTGAGTAAAGACTGTAGGGCGATCTAGTCCTATGCCCTGTGGTTGGCAAAAGCAGTTCAGGTCCATGTTAACCTAGCATGTTTTCTACACAATTCTGTTTTCAGCTTTCCTTGTTAGGTATAAGAAATCATTTTAGTTGTTCTTACAACAGAAAGTAATATTCTAATCAATTCAAAACCGTGTTGAAATGCAGCAGCGATGCTGACTGACGTGGGTATTGCAATTCCCTGATGCTGATTTTGTATATGTTGTGTTGTGGCCAGGACTGGCTTTGCTTAAAAACAGGAGCCAAACAGAGATTCCTACATCAAAACATAAATAAAACAACCTCCATGCTACATGCTGTGGTTATGGCTATATTCAAAACATAAATAAAACAACCTCCCATGCTACATGCTGTGGTTATGGCTATATTGTCTGCCTGTGGCAAAGACATTCTGGGCTGCTGTCACTCTTCAGTAATCACTTTTTAAAAGGATCAAGAGGAAAGAAATTCCCTTGCTTTGATAGGTATCCCTTTATTTGGTGGCAATGAAAAAAACTTTTCCTTCTTACATTAGATACAGGTTTATAGACTAGAACAAGATTCTGATGAGAATATGGAAAAACTTCAACGAAATGAGTGGAGTTGTTTTAGGAATTGTACGGTTGTGATCCAAAGCAGAATATAGCTTCATTCCTCTCACAACTCTACCTTCAAATTGGCTGCAGGGGACGCTTTGCTTGAATAAGGACTAATCCAAGAACTAGCATTGAATGCAAAAGAAGTTCATGTCAAAACTTTTCAATAATTTCCTCATTGTTAACTGTGATTTCCGTTCCCAGACTATGCGTGGCGTATCAGTATGTTGGCTCATCTACAGTAAGGGGCATAATTTCAAACACGATAGTCTGTCCAATTTTCATAACTAGAATTAGAATCAATTTGTTTTTCTCTGATGCAAAGAGAATATATCCTTTTCTCTTTACATGCAGAAGCAATTCTTCTGTTTATCTCAAACATTTCTGTTTAATGGTCTTTAACAAAATGGGCCATCCAATACTGTAGGCAAATATTTAGCAAAATCATATTTTGAAGAGCCTGTGGAATACAGGCTCTCTTTAATACGTGAACAGAATTATAATGGATGATGGTAAGTCCATTTAGCTTTAAGGTGGTGTACTGTAGGTCCAGATGTGGAACAGAACCAGTGGTGAATTCAGAGTAAACAATGATTAGTGCCACTGTGATTTTGCTATATTGTTCTCCTATGGAGTTAAAGGGACCACCTTCGTAACTTCAGTTTATTTATTCAAGTTATTTTCTTCACGGTGATACAGTCAGTCAAAATAGTGCTAAACAAATATTGTATGTATTAGAGCGGCAACTGCTTGAAGAGTTTGCTGATGTAACCAATGAGATATGAAATTGCTTCACTATATTTCTTCTGAGATGGTGATTTCTTTTAAATTCAATTAGCTGGAGACAGGAAAACAGTATTCTCAGATTCAGACAGTATTGGATCCATGCACTGATAGAAATTGGGACAATACTGGTATTTGAGGTATTACTCGCAACTGGCAGGATCCCGTCCTTGTTGGCGGTAACGTCGAATACGTTAAGAACTTAGTATTTCCTGCTATGCCAAAGGCGTGCCCTTTGATATAAGGTCACCCTGTGACCTTATGCGGGTTGCTGTCTGGCAGTCTGTGGTTGACGGCGGGGCAATGTATCCTTGCAGGACGGGAGGATTTTCTGCCGGAGGACAGCCTGCGACTGCGAGAACCCCAGCGCTGATCTCTTCTGCTGCCCTGAGTGCGACACCCGTGTCACCAGCCAGTGCCTCGACCAAACTGGGCACAGGCTGTACCGCAGCGGGGACAACTGGACCTACAGCTGTCAGCAGTGCCGTTGCCTGGTATGGGTAAAGCGTTTCGGAAGGGAGTAAGAATAATAAGGATTATGGTTTTTAG
This sequence comes from Fulmarus glacialis, assembly GCF_000690835.1. Lineage (NCBI taxonomy): Eukaryota > Metazoa > Chordata > Aves > Procellariiformes > Procellariidae > Fulmarus > Fulmarus glacialis. The sequence goes on from NW_009232449.1 coordinate 27,307, forward strand.
CAAAGCATACCTGGAAGCAGGCTCTTGGCTCTCTCTTCACCGGCTTTTCAGACTGGGAATGATGATAAAGCACTTACAGAGCACCGGAGAACTGAAAGCTACACCGTCAGTTTTCCTCTTACTGCTGAATAAGTAGGTCTAATGAACAAAATGAAAAGCCTGACAAAAGCTTGGAAGCCTTGTCACTGTATCAACTTTAGCATTAGACTACTTTTGAGAACTTATTTATAAGGTCGTCTGATCTTCAAACGACTTTTTAAAATTTTTTTCACATGCGGTGGATTTGGTTGGAGGAGTTTCAGCTTTTAATTATATCAGCTGGTGTGCCTGTCTTACCAAAATGGACAATGCAATTCTTTTTTTTCCGTTCAGCAAATGCTGGAAAAATGGAGTGCCAGTGCCACATGGTGAATTAGCAAAAATTAACCAAAAAAAGAAGGATAAAGAAAACTGAAATGTACTAGACAAACATGCAAAATAAAGAACATTTCTTTTCTCGTTAGGCACTGTAGATTATTTCCCTAAAGCTTTAATTTTTGCACAGATATACTAATTAGTGCAGCAATGAACTTCATTAAATTATCAGTTTTCCATTTATAGCTGTCTGTATAACATTGTCTTTATATATGATATTAATCAAGAGGTGTCTGAGCATCAGGAAACAAATTACATTCAAAGCTAAGTTACTATTAAGAGATAATTATCCATAATATACAGCAGTGAGTATTGTATTTTATATTCTCCTAAGATTTTTTTTTTTTTTGAATGTTTGCAAAAGAACAGCAAGAAACATTTGCAGCTGGCAGCAATGGCAAATATTGGATGTGACGTGTTTTACAAGGGATGCCGAGTTTGTGGTCAGCAATTCTTTGCCTAATTTTATGATTGGGTTAACAAACATATGGAGCTAAAAGACAGCGATGCTCTAAGTCAGTGCTACATGTAAGGTTCTGTGCAGTGCATGATGTTCTCAACGTCTGAAGTGCTTACAGAGTAGCGTAACGCAAGTTATTGGAGCCCTTTGCAGGTTAAGTTTAGACACATGGATCCTACAGCAATACTCTACAGAAGTGACCTGATGATTCCCTCTTCTCCAAGTTTCTGTCCACTAGACTGCTTTTTTTACAAAGTTTAATAATAAAGTGACTCAGTGGAACATAACTGGTATTGCTCTAACAATTCCTTTAGGAGTTGACAGTAAAATCAGTTTTGTCTGTTGCTAGTTAGATCGACGTTCAATGCTTCTGCAACCTACATCTACCTGCAGTGTTAATTTTCTATGTAAACAGTTGCTGTGATCCTGCGGAGATGTTTATGTGACCAGACATAGAAAGAGGGCATGAGCAAGGCGATCACTGCAAAAATTATAGTTTATGGAAAATATTGGAACCCAATAATTTAATGCTGCCTTTAAAAATCTGAAAGAACACAAGTTCTGCTCTAATGATGATGACAGTGGTGGTGTTTAGTCAAGAAACAACCAAATGATATTCTGCTACATTTAGGAAACTTCAGCTCAGTATTGAAACATGCATTTATATGATCAACCAAACTGAGAGCTGATCCATTAAGTTTATTTCAATTTTGGGAAAATAAAACTTTGCCATTCAACAGGATGCAAAGTTTCATGGTAGCTAATAAATGGCAACAAATGCAATGAGCTTTGCTTCAATTTTTACAGGAGGGAGAGGTGGATTGTTGGCCTCTTCTGTGCCCGAATCTAAACTGCGAGTACACAGCCATCTCGGAAGGAGAGTGCTGTCCCCACTGTGTCAGTGACCCCTGTCTGGCTGACAACATCACCTACGACATCAGGAAAACCTGTCTCGATGGTTATGGAATTACAAGACTTAGCGGCGCTGTATGGACAATGGTGGGATCTCCTTGTACAACCTGCAAATGCAAGGTACGATGGGCAAGGTAGAATGGTAATGGAAATGGATGTTGCTGCATAAAATCGGGGTCACTTTCTGCCCTTGGGAGCTCACATTCAGATCTCGGGGAAGTAAATGAGACCCGAGAGCAGAAGCCTACAGAAAACCCACGCCTTCTGTGTTTTGCAGGGCGGAAAAAAACCAATTCTGTGCTTGTTGAAAATGTTGAGCGCCGATATGCGATATCCTAGTGCAACTTTCAGATGTTCTGTCAGAGAGCCCTTCAGGCATTCTCAGTATGATTCTAGGCTAGTATTTTAATAATTGCCTAATGTGGATGTTTGTGAAAATGTGTTTTGGAGCTGGTAAGCAGAGGCAAAAACACTAATAGAAGTTTCACCAGCACGTACACAATGCTTTCCAGCTCACTCTGGAGGCAGTCCCACAACAGAAGTGGGAAGGGAATGTCACAGTTTCTGTTCCCCGATCTCATCAAGATGTAATTGATCCAATGGCCCTAATGCAGGACTGCAGTCTCCCCTGTTCCATGCAGTGATGACCCCACTGCGCTGATATCAGAATTATGAAAATGTTGGCTTGGGATATATAAAATGTTCTTCTGTTCACTGTGGGAAACCAAGCTGTTGCTCCAGGGCTTTAAATTATTGAAGGTGGCTTTTCTGCCATTCCTCAGAGTTTTTGCTATTGGTTTGTGTTGGATTTAAAAAGGAAAAAAATTGCTCCTTTGGGGTTCTGGTGGTTGCTGTAGCTTTTAGTACATAAGATAGTTTTGTAAATGACTGGATGTTGCAGAAAGGTGTTTAACAATGGATTAAACTCCAAAGCTGTGTGTCCCCCCACCCCACCCCATACATATCTGCCATGAATCAAGAATCTGAACTATCTGCTTATTTCAGACAAGCAGAAAGCTTCCCTGCATGGATCATGTCAAAACTCTCTCCATTATCTTTCTTGCACGGGAGAAAACAAATCAAATCATCTTTGTTGCCACTGCTGTGCTGTATTTTATTATAGGGACCACTGAGTCTTTCACATCCAGGTTTGTAGTTCGTGTGTGGTTCAGGCCAGTTCAGTGCTGTTTGGCAAAGCCAACTGCCTCAAAAAGCCACCACGGTTGGGACCGATGAGGACACCTTGGGATGATGGCTTAAGCAGATTTTTGTATGCGGTAGATGTGTCAGAGATGCATCTATCTCTGCGTGCCACCAGCCCCTTTGCTCTTTGTAACTTGTTCTGCGGAGGTGATTGACACCTGCTTGTTTGTCTGTGCAGAATGGGAACGTCTGCTGCTCGGTGGATTTAGAGTGTCTCAACAATAACTGACCTAGTCAGGCCGGACTGTGCCGAGGGAGGAAAACTGACGAAGTTAACACCTGAAATGAAGTCGTATGCGTTGGCATTTTATACAACAGACAATTACCAAAGTCTCCGCATGAGGAAGATGTTTGGGAGTTGCCTTTGGGACCTATCACTATGCTCATCCTTGCTAGCCTTGTCTGGGTGACTTACAGTGCAGCGCATATAAGTCGATGGTTGTTAAAAGTTTTCAGTGTTGTAAATTACACACTTTTCCTGTCGAGACATTTGCAAATAACGTTTAAATTATTTCACGGATAAACTAATGCTGTATTTTTTGGTTTAATTTGTGTATTGACCACATGATAGAATTCAGCTCTTCTTACTTTGGATCTAGATTTTACAAATAAGACAGCCTGTTGTGATTTTGTCCCATGATATCACATACTTAGTTCCAAGGTCCCTGTCAGATGTATTTATGAAAATATGTATGTATGTACAGTCAAATTGCATAGTACTTATATTTCACAGCTGTCCAACGTTTTAAAACATTCAAAGGTATATTTGATTGGACAGAATGGAAGTAATCAAAATAAGTCTGTCTTAAAAATCTATAAAATTAAATGCCATGAACTTAATGAAATGGCAAAAAAAAAGCACTTTCTTCTCCAGACACACGGAGCAGCAGCAAGACTCCTATAGTGAGAAATGGAACTAAAACCACATTCCACCGCCAGTTCAACACATATTCAGGAAAGAATCACCGGTTATTATCAGTATTCTGTTTTGCAAAAGAAACTGCAAGTGCTGGAAAAGGGTACAATCCCTCTGGGTTGTGCAGTGATAAAACAGTCAGAGAGCCTTAAGATGATATAATTTAACTTGACTAGGTTAGAATTTGCTTTCAATTATAACATCATTGATGAATTCAGAATTTTTCCTTTTTTGTATTTACAGTAATAATGATGTCTGCCATTCTCAGTTACTGCCACCATAATGACAAAGTGCAGAAGCACCTGTACCAGCGACATGCGGGACAGGAGACCTTAACACTTGGTAACTTTCATTACCCAATTAACAGCTCAGAAAGAGATTTTCTCTTTTCATATTTTATAACATTCAAAAAAAATTAGTTTTAAATTTACCACGCACACAGTGTTGTTTAGTACCTAAGTTTAGACAGAAATACAAATTAAAACTCTTAGCCCTGTATCGAGGTTAGAGTTTAGATTCTCTTCAGCTAATGTCTATTTTTTTCATGAGGCTAGAAAGTTTGTGGCATTAGAACAAGAATATATTTCTACGACGACGGCATCTGCAGCTTAAATGTCACCTTTTTAACGTGCTGTTGTGTTTTGTTCTGCTCATTTGTGTAGTGTTTTTTGCTTTTTGTTAATTTAATTAAACACACTGAGTATATGGAAAAGAGTGCAGAAATAAGTATAGTGGCTACAGTTTGGAAAGTCTACATTTGTGAGTTTTTCATACTTTCATGCAGAAAATGTGAAACTGATTAATAAGAATGAAGTGTGACTATACAGTGAAAAAATTAGTCGTCTTTTAAATGAAGTACTATTATGTTTCTTATAAGGGGACAGTGGCAAAACAATATAAAAATTACTTGCAATCATTCAGACTACTTTATTCCCATTTTTTAAACAGGATTTGTTTTCTCTAACAGGTTTGTGTGGTAAAGTTGAATTTATTTTCTTAAAATGCCCCATCATTTTCAGCTACTAATGTATTGACTATATTTGCATTGCCCTAATAATTGTATAATAAGGGAAACAGTTGTGTTTTATATGATACTCAAACGATGTTTGTAAATCATGTCAGCTCATTTTGTATATCACATTGTAAAACCCAATGGTAATTCAGTTGGATGAGATATCCAGTGGGCTGAGATATAAAGGGGAATGATTTAAAACTTGTGGGCATCTAAATAAACTCCTATGTACAGATTGCTTTCCCTTAGTTTTATTAGCAGAGTTTTAAAACACTAATCACTGTCCTTTCCAGACTTGAACTCGTGATGTTGCTAAAAGGAGAAAGAGCATTTGCCCAGAGATGCAGCGTCGGAGTTGTAAGAAATACTTCGTTTATAGTTACTCAGACAAAATCATTCCAGTCTGTCGTACACACCAATTTCTGAAGCTCTGAGAGTGGGATTAAAGACAGTGCAGGGTCTGAAAATCATTCTTTTCCTATTTACCTTGTAGTAGCGAAGCCCTTTCCCAGGAAGCTTTCTGGAAGCTCCAGACCTCGTTACGATCATATTCAACAGGAGCACAGGAGTTCACGTTTTTCCACTGCACAGACCAATTTTCTTCCAGAACTCAAATGCAGATTAATTCAGTAAAACCTTTTCAGAGCATTTTATACAGCATTATGTGTCATTATCTCCAGAGTGATACAGCTTGAATTGTTTACACGAAGTCAAAATATTGACACAGACCTGTTTGTTTATGTTGCATTTTAAGCAGTTACCCTGCCTGTGATGAACTTTTCCTTATGAAGCAATTTGAGCACTAGTCACATCACATTTACCTTCAGAGTACTCAGAAGCCACAGCCCCAGCTCAAAGAGCGCGTTGAGGAGGAAAATTTAATTCACTATGTTCCTCTGTGACCAAGGTAAGGACTTTCAAAACCTCTTTCTTGATGAAATTCCCTATTCCCTATAAACCTATGGGCACTACAGTGAAAATGCTGGGTGAAAAAAAAAATCAAGCTTATTATAATAATTCCTGAAAAATCTCCTCTTTGTTTGTGAGATGGACCTTCTCTCTGCTCAGAAGAGAAGAACAATAGTATCGACGTGAGGAGCGCTACCAGTGTAACTTCTGTGAAAGGAAACTTGCCGCTAGTTAAGGGACTTGGTCAAAACTCTCACTATAGGCAATTGGAATTTTGTGGCTGTTTCTACTTACTTATCCTCTAAAGGAATATTTTCTCTGCATGTAACACTTCTGATGACAAAAAATAAATGAGTGAGAAACAGAAAATGAAAATTCCGGCTCTGGTAAAACATCTTTGCCTCCTCCTTTTGGCAAAAAGCTTAGCTGAGGTACTGAACCAAAACATCGTCTCGTGTCTTGTGAGGGCAGCGACTTCTCAGTTCTGCTCCCTGTGTATCTGCAAACTCGCCTACTGAGATAAAGCAAGTCCAAGCGTTCCGTTATAGTGGCTCCTAGAGTCATGGACCACGCTGAAGCCACGCTAGTCACTATTAAAGGCCGAAGAAAATCCAAACTATTCCCCACAAACGCTGAATAATATCTGCCTAATTCATAGGAGTGTGTGGGAGATTTATTAGTGTCTCTGTGTTGCCTCAGAGACCTAAATAACAACTGTCTTCCAGTAATATATCTTGTCCCCAGAGCTGTCAGTGAGTTTTCAAGTATAACTGCGTACAACATTTAATTAATAACACCTTTCCGTTAATAACACCTTTCCAATCAGATTGCAATGACAAACAAAATACCGTCTGTTTTTTTTCTGTGGCAGACAATAATGTTTTACAAAACAAAAGGTAGTGTCAGGAGTGATTACACAATGGTGGAGTAGGTTGTAATAGAATTAAATCATAACTCCTACAAGCAATATGGGAATGTCTCACATCTAGTGGTACTTACATAATCATCATTAACGAGGGGATTTTAAAAGGGCCCCATGATACAGTTTGATGTAAAATTTGAAGTAGTGTTGTGATAAGACATAATTGTTTGAGGAATGTATTCTGCCATCAGAAATATGTACCTGCCAACAAGCTACTCTTTCTCTTAAGGCAGATCTTTGGCGCTCATCAAAATTTAGACTGGTGTAAGGAAGACTCGTGGTGGTGTAAGTTAAAAAAAAAAATTAAAAAAAAAAAAAAATTCCAACCTGGGGTGTCTGAATGCTTCATATTCAGTTCTTCCCTCTTACTGGTAGAAATCAGCAATAATTCTGTTTCATCTGGTCATTGACCTCAGAGGGGTGTTAGTGAAGTGCTGGTATTGCTTTTAATCTGCAAATACTACTTGCAGGTGCTAACAGGATTATTTCTTGTTACTAGCTGCCAGTGAACAGTCCTGCATAAGTAGGCTTAGGTATACCTGAGAAGGGGGTATATCAATAAGCTAATAAAAAAGGTCAAATTCAGGTTTTTTTAACCAGGAGATTCACAACACATGGGCGCATAGTGTAAAAAATCATGGCCAGTCAAAAAAAAACCATGGGCCAGTCAAAAAAAAAAAAAAGGCACCCAAACCCATGTATGTGTCATTTAAATTCTTTCCTGCTACTTCAGCTGCGCAATGCGAGGGATGCACTGAATTCTGATGAGTGGATTTCTGGCTGGGAGCAGTACCTCACACTTGAATTCTTTTTCTTCCTAAATTTGTACATGAGATTGTCTTATTTAAGTGGTTTGATTGCAGTTGAGCGGTGTTTGGAAGCAAGCCTGATCATGTTCTCTTTGAGGTCGATGTAGCTGCAACAGGATGTGGAGCAGTTCAAGCTTCTTTCTTGTATGTGCTCTATCCTGATGGGGAGAAACCACCTTGGGAAAAGGCACGGAGCCGCCCAGCCGGCTCACCTGTGGTTACAGCCGGAGGTTTTACTGGGTTGGGATGGTATTTACCCTGGGTATAGCAATAGGTGCACAAACCCTCTGATAGTGGCTTTTGGTTGCCATTCTCTGTTCTGTAGTTTCTTTCAGACGACTAGTCATGTCATCCGTACACCATTAACATATTTACCTATCCCAAAGCTCTATATTATTGAATGCCTATGTGGCTATAGGTGTACGCATGTGGATCCACCTGGCACTTCAGTGAACAGAAGCTTAGAGGTTCTGCAGCAGATCATGCCATCACCCAAACACAAAGCAGAGACCGGGAGCTTACCATGACATTAAACCAGAGTTGAAAAATCCTGTTTTCTAACAATGCAGTTGATTGACTGCTGTTTGATTAACTCTAAATCTGCTTTTTCTGTCACAGGAACTGCAAAAGTATTTGATTTAATCCAGTGCTGCTTTGTATTAGTTTTGATGGATTCCCTTTCACTTCAGTATTAAATACGCAGATTTGTTTTCCTACCTGAATATTATGCAAAATTCTCATCCGGGTGCTTAGAATGTGCGGGCTTTGCTACTGTTGTGCTTCTGGACTCAAAGTAGGCATTTCTTTCCTCAATGTCTGTGACATTAGAATCAGAGAATCACTAAAGTATGTTCAGGTAAGCACTAACTTTAAGGGTAACTCTTACCTGTTCAAGATAAGGGTTAAGAAAAACCAAATATGTATTTTAAAAGTATATTTGCAGCTGTAGAGGTGATTTTTCTGCCTGACCACAGGTTTGGCCGTTTACTCACATTTGTATTAAAACATTAGCTGATTAGTTCACTCCTTAGCCACGCACATTTATTCTGTGATTTGCAGGGTAGAAGACAGCTTTGACAACTGGGTAACTCCTGCATGAAGTCGTCCCAATGAACAGGTTTTCATGCAAAAATAGTATGAAACTACCACAGAAACACCACCGCTTTCTCAAAATGAGAAGCAAATCTCTCTTGTGCGGTCCTGGGCAATGCGCTTTTGCTGTATTTTTCTTTTTTTCTACCGGCACAGCATAGCAAGTCTTTGGAGAGCGTTTGGACTGCTGAGACAAAATGCTATTTAACTGCCGCTTTGGCTCTTCTCTTACACATGAGCTACCACTGCCTGCAAGCGCGGTGGTGGGAGGAGGTAGGTGCTGTGGGCGCGATGTGCCGGGACCAGGGAGGGAAGCGCCGCGGTGATGGGTGAGCTGGAGGGTCTGGAGGAGGCCCTCGTAAAGCCGTTAGCAGCAATCACATGTTGTCTCTTCTTAATGGGTGAAGCAGAGCAATAAGCTTGATTCCTCCCCCTCTCCCCTGCCCTCCAGCAAAATCAGGGAAAAGTCTTTGGAAGGTGTCTTCTGCTGGTGCCTTGGAAATGTCGGAAATGCCAGGAATGATCTGCTTTTCTTAGCATGTGGGACGGGTAAGGAGGAGCTTCCCAGGACTGGATGGAGGGTCTAGGACTGGATGGAAAGGATGGAAGCATAATGAAGCAATCCTTACCTTAATGGGCTACTTAGTGATGTCAACAGGTATTACGAAATTGTCTTTTGAATTTTAATTCTAGTATTTGAAGTATTTTAATTCTACTTAAAACAAAAAGTGACTCTTCTTTACAGTTTATTCTTCATTTTTGTTGATTCTTTTGCTGATCTTTCGGGCCTTCCCATCACTACAGTCCTACAATCTGAACAGGTAACGTGAAAACTAAGCAAAAGAAATATTTGCTTTCATGCCTATGGTAAAAGGAAATTTGGAACCGTAACTGGTTTTTTTTTTTCATTCAAATGTCACTTTTTTTTATACTGGTCATAGCTATAATTAATGTGTAGTCTGGACCTCTGTCTCAAAAACCACGTTATTATTAAAGGAAGCCTGACCAAATCACTTACCTAACTTGCAGGCGTAGCGCCCTTTATTTTTTTTTTTTAAGACCTCTCACTTAAATATTTACTCTCTCGGGGAACAAGGGAACTATATCTCTGCCATCTGAAAGAATGACTCCAGACTGTCCCTTGAGTGTGGTCTGTTCCATGTTCTTTCTGCCTGGAGTTCTCAGAACTACCTCAGCAGTCTCTGAAAATGCATTTGGTAAACCAAGAACACGGCTGTATCTGAAGCCAAGTCGATGGACCCATAGAAGGGAGGATAGGTGAGCCTGTAATTGATAGCAGTCTCACATCAACCCTTAACAAGACTTCAGGCATCACTAGAAAGTATTTTAGGGATATGCAGGTCGGTGTAAATCACGAACGTTGGCCGCGGTTCTGTATGCTGCAAAGTTCAGAGGCATTAAGCTGAAGGTTTTCATTGTCCAAGTGTTGCTCAGCATGAAAGTTCAAAGCTATTTCTCTTCCCGAATTAAAGCATTATTGTAAGCTATATGGGATTATGGTGTGCACATATATATCCTCTACAATTGGGGAAAAAAAGAAATTATCCCTGATGACCTTTTCACCTCTGAGTAGCCATCTCATTCTGTGTCACTTGTCCATGTTTGAGATATTACTTACAGGGCAAGCTTGTCTAGTGTAAGTAATACTATTTCAAGTGAAAATAAATGTATGCCATCTATTTGAGGTGAGTTGATCCACTGCAAGGGTAGCAATGAGAAATGTCAGTCCCACATGTTCAAAAATTTCACCCCAGCTGTGCTAAAAGTAAGAGAGAAGCTTTAGAAAAGTACGTGTTTTGAAAATGGACATTTTTGCGTGATCTGGGGGTTTCAGTGCTGAACTTGCATTATGACCGTTGGTAAGACTCCAGCCAGCCCTGGGCCACAGAGGCCACTAGAAAGGCCGACGCCCGAGTAGCTGAGAGTTCCGTAGCGAGGGGATAGGCCAGGAGAACAAGCGGACGTGCGGCGTGCGCCTTTCCCTGCGCGCCGGCAGCGTAGGCCGCAGAGAGCCCCAGGCGTCGGGGGCAGGCTGAGGCGGGGGCCCGCGAGCCCAGCTGCCCTCTGAGGAACGTAGCCTTCGGGCAGCTTCAGTCACTGGTCTAAAAGATGGATGCTTCTGGTACAGGCCAAGCTCAATGTGCCAAGACTGAATGTGCATCTGAGCCTTCACGGAAAATAATGGGCTAGAGGTATCTAACTCCCTTTATGGGAGGCAGCTGATGCTGGAGACGGGTCTGTGTTTGGAAAAGAGTGAAACACGGTGCTTGTGCTTGACCTACTTTCCTTTCAGTGTTTTTACTCCGAATTTACGCCAAAAGGTGACCAACTCTTGTGCCTAAGTGTAAGCAGGAAAAAAAAAACCCTGTGAGCGAAGACCCTCCCCCCAAGCCCCCAGTAAATAAGAGGGAGAACCTAAGGAGAAACACAGTAAATCTTTCTTACTGAGCAGACGAATACAGAAGTGTATACATTTAGCAATTTTAGTTCATAATGGGAATGCCACAGTATAGTAGCAGTGCCAAATTCATAGTGCTAGCTTTAATGCAGAAAAACTAGTCATGTAGCACCATGCCAGTAAGTCATGGTGTGGTCTAACTGTGCACCATGGCATATCATAAAAGTGCAAGCAGAAACATTTTCAACTCAGAAAATACAGCCTATCCAAAAAGTATCTTTCAGCACATGTAATCAAAGTGAAATAAATGGATCAGCAAAACATTAAATTTAAAAAGCCACCATGTGTGATTGGCTTGTGTGATTATTACATCTTAATTTAAACCAGCTAAATGATTTGTGATAGCTTAAAAATAAGAAGAGGGTTGGGAGATTGAATGAGGATAGTTCAGAGGTGGACAAAAGAATTGCAGAGTAGCGTAGTAAAAAAGATCCTGCCTGGTTAATGGAATTTTCTCTATGTATGGGGTGATGTTCAGTAGTTGAGGCAAAAGAAATCATTATGTCAAAGCTTGCAAATGGAAGGGAGAGAACCAAAAGGGAAATAAAGCATTATGTCAAAGAGAGCAGTAACTCCAGAATGAGATTTCTGCATTTTTTTTATGACATGAGAGTACTGCCTATAGCAAAAATAACTGGTTTATTAAGCTCAGGCTAGCACCAGACGCAAAGAAGAGGTAACAGTTCACAAACTGGAAAGCCATTATCAAATATGTAATGGGACGTCCCTGAATATTCTAAGTGACAAACATTCTCTTGGCTTTCTGCGTGAGAGGAAAGTGGAGCTGAAATCAAGCAAATCAAACTAATATTACTTAATGCTGGAAATGTGATGTCATTGGGCAGTTTAAATTAGAAGAGGAGTGTGCAAGAGAAACTCTTGGGTTGAAGAGCCAGGTAATATAAACACAGGCAATGATGCTTTTAGCGAAGACAAATGAATTCATGAAGCTGGTGACACTAATGTGGAAGTGATTTATAGGAAAGACTCCTAAGCCAAGGAAACCAAAAAAAGTAGTCCAAAGGAGTCAATACACTAAAAGATGATTAGATTTTTTTTTTTTTCTTTGTCTTTAGGACACGGACACTCGAGGCTTGAAACTGCTTCAGCCTTCTATGCTGTGGTTTGATTTAAAAATCAATCCTGACAACACCTGGTGGCTGGGTTGTGGCAAGTGGCCGCTGACCCTGGCCACTGGGAGAAGATCCAAGAGCAGGAGCGTGGGTCTTGGGGCTGCGGCTTCCCCGCGGTGGGCAGGGTGCGCTGGGGGTGGGCACGGCCCGTGGATGCCCTCTGCTCCTCCACGGCTGCACCGTGCATGGTGGGAGCAGGAGGCTGGAACAAGGGGTTGCTGGCTTTTAATGTAGATGTGTGGGCAGAATTACTTACAGAAGGGAAAAAACTGTCGGTTTTATAAGATGAACGGAGTCTGAGGTTTAGTTGCCTGGGATGAGTGCGGTGAGAGTGGGGCTGGTGCTGCGGCAGGGGGACGGGAAGGCAGAGCAGACGGCCGGCAGCGTGGCATTTCCGAGCTGCCTGGCTGGAGTTGTAGAGGCAGGATTTATTGTTGAAGCAAAGGGCTGTGAGTAAAATCGAGCAGGACTGGGATTCCAAGTCTCTACATTGCTCACTTCTTTCTAATGAGCAGTCAACTCGCTGAGGAAAATGATGACTCTATTGGCAGCTTAAAAGTGATTACTGGAGGCTTTGAGCTTTGTAAACCTCCAAATTAAGTTCTGCTTGCGGTTCTGCCCTCCCCATCTCACATCCCCACATTCATCCCTGGTAGAAAACGTCTTAAATATTCTATGGGATGCCTGAGACTTTACAGTGACTGTCTAGTTCTTCCCAAGTTGTTCTCAGATGTTAGATATTTAACGAAACGGTACCTTAAAATGAGTCCTAGATGGTTAGTGAAGAGCAGTAGATACCTTTCAGGGCCTCTACAAGGTTGCCCCAGTTGAGGCACGCGGGTGAGCTGAGCAGTCACCTCTGGGCAGAGAGGGAACTCGTTGGAGCGAGGTCGGCACGCGGTGCTCTCAGCTGCACGTCTTGGGTCCGCTCCAATCAGATGATAAATGGTAATAATAAAATTACCATGTAGGATCTAATAATGTAATATATCATATCATCACAAACTCTGAGTTTGAAAGGTAAACAAAATATTTTCTGATGAGGGTGAGCTTTCACAGGGAGGTACAATGTATCTCTTTCTGGGGAATTTTTGTGTAACCTAACCATTTCACTTATTTAAATGGTAAGGCAAATAAGGTTTTGATACGACTTTGTCTTAGACTTTGTAAAGGAAACGGTTAGTATGGCAGTAAAGGCTTTTGCTGCAGCAGAGCATGCTTTGCAATGATAGAAGCAGATGGTTTACAAAGTTACTGAATAAGAACTGATTATTGATTTGCTATCCTCTAACAACATCAATGTCGAGTGATAATGTACTGTACTGCTTGTTACAGAGTAAATAGCCATTTTTATATTACTTACTTCCTTGCAAATTGGCTACTAGCAGGGAAAGTAAAATATATGGCTGTCTAATATCTTGAAGCAGTAAACAAATTGCACAGGGGAACATCAGTGAAGCACTGCAGAACACTCGCTGATATTTATAACTTCTTCCTCTGTCAAAAAATCTCCAAATCAAAAGTTCACAGTTCTCCTAATACCAAACATAGTCAGAGCCCTGTTGTCTTACCATTTGCTTTCAATACATACAGTTTGTTTAGCAAAATACTAAATATGTTCTATTTTAGCAGAACTAAAGAGGTCACAGGATTTTTAGCAGCCGCTGAGCATACAGTGAAGTGTTAGGATCAGTATTGTTTCCCTGCCTAATTTATTCTCTTGGCTTGGAGAGAAGAAGATTCTAGAAGGTTAAAAATGCGGCTAGAAGCAGGAGTGATATTATAATTCAAGGTGACTGTGTAGCATGTTTAAATAAACATGCAGTAAATATTTTGCCTCTTGTATTCTGGTAACTTTTTATAGCTGCTTAGTTCAGGCTGGGGGAAGGGAGACCGTTCTCTCTTGACAAGGTTGTTTTCTCTCAAGCTGTTGTTGTTCTTCTAAGAAAACAGACTTTTTGCAAGTCAGTGACGTACACCTGCCGTGAGTTACGCACCCAAACTGCAGCAGACGTGGGAACGCTAATAGGTTTTTCGCTATCAATTTAATTCAGTTTTTGATCATTGCCTCTTTTGCAGGTTAGTCTCTTAAACTTGCTGAATGCTGATCCCAGCCTGTTGACTTGTTGCACGGCGTTACCCCAAAGCACGTTCCTGGGGGCTGCGGTACGGGCTGGGGAGCAGCGTGGTCTGGTAGCTGGTGGTGGTTCGGTGGCCAGAGAACGGGGTCCGTCAGTTCCTCTGCCCGGCTCTCCCCACCACCCCAGCCTGCGGAGCCCCTGAAGCATCCCCAGATGTGGCTCCTGGGTCCGAGAGGTGCGTGGCTTGTTCTGCCTGGTACAGAAAGGGTTAATGTGGCACTGAGTAAATAATGGGGAGAAGAGAAAAAAAATTGTTTTTGCAAAAGAAGGGAGTATCTGTCTTTTCACGGTACTAATCTAGGATGAGGACCAGCGTCTTTCGAGCTTGCTGTACGATTTCTTCTCTGTTTTTAAATATGGTGTTTTTATTCACAGCTAGCTAAGGAAGGCACAGTAACCTATCCTCTACTCACGTACCAAAGTGAACACGTACAAGTTATTAGGACATAATATCCTTACCGATTGGGTAATAACATGGCAAGAGCAAATAAAAGATTTTATGACAAATTTAAATAGCAGTGGATTGAAGTTCGAGAGGACTGGGGATTAAGAAAAGGGACTTCATCTGGTCAAGGTAGATAGTGGCTATTAAACTGTCCTCTGGGAGATTTGCTGAGCCTTGAATAATAGAAGCATGTTTGCGTGTGTATGAATTGCCATACCTTGTTTTTCTTAATCAAATGCAGGCTCAAGCGATTCCTCAGTTGTGCCTTCCTCCCTCCCTGCCTCGCTCCCCTGCCCCTCCTCCCCCCGCCATTGGCTTCCTTTATTCCGTTTATGGGCTTATAAGTGGGAAATAGAACTTAATTGACTGCTTATGCTATATTTAAAATGGTGACATACCTAAATCCAATTATGCAGGAGAAGGGAATGACTGCCGCCTCATCAGTAAGGTGCGTTGCCATCAGCAATGTCCATCCTATTTTCCTTTCTTTGCATTTCCTACAGTGACTGCAGTATAGGCAGGCGAGGGGAAAACTATTCCATAATAAATACTGTAAAAATGGTTTGTGCATAAACCCATCTCTCCCTATTGTTGTAAATCTGGAGTGCTCAAGTTTATAGAAGATCTGGTTGTGCTAATTAGAATGCTGCAGCAAAACCTTCCCTACTACGGGTACCACACTGATAAATCCCAATGCAATTTAAAAAAAAAAAAAGTTGATTCATTTCTCAAGTGCATCTTTTTTAAGCCATGCAATTTTTTGCAAGTGCACTGGGATTTCTTTTGAAGCACATCTTGACTTTTAATAAATATATCAGAAGTGCTTTAAAATATATCATAGCTAATTTTGCTTTCCTACAATTCCATCGCTTTTTATTACCTTTTAACGAACTCACCTTTTTCCAGAACAGAGAGGAAATGGTTCAAATCTCTCGACGGTATGTTTTTCTTTCAATTTCCTGGCGGTCAATATTTAGGGGAGAAAATTACCCCAGGAAAAAAAGTCCCAATATATCAACCTTAAAGGAAAGAAGGACAGAAATGTGTTCCCTCGTGACACCTGGGCTAGCTGGAATGTAACATACCTAAAGATAGCAGGTAAAACGGCAATACTGGAGCAGCTTGCAGTGCACCATGGCAATTTAGGAATCCAATTTCATATGGCTGGCTGATTCCTGTGATGGAGCGGTCCAGGACTGAAAACCAGCTCTGACAAACTTTGGGAGCTAACCTGGGGTTTGTTTGCATATCAGCCTCTTGCATTTCTGCTGTTGCCTGTGGGCTCCTCCGTGCTGTTTACGGAGGAAGAGAAATACTTGCAATTCCAACTCAGATGCTTTTCCCCCCGCCCCCCCCAACTTCAACCTTCAATGACATTCAGTTAATGCCTGGCGAGTATGATATGATTTGTAAAAATCATCCTGTTGCTTAATCTTCTTCAGTGCCAAGGGTTATTAGGTAAGGATTGCAAACAAGATGAGAAATTGGAACATTTATATGTTACGGACTGAATGGGAGAATTTTCAAGTGGCTGAAAAAGTATTGAAGTTGGTTTTTTTAACCTGTGGTAAATTTTGGATTATCAAAACAAGTATCATAAAAAAATTGAGATGACCTCTAGCTGAGTAATCCTTTCCCTTAAACCTTGAGAAAAATCACGTGGCAAATCACAGCACAAGCTGACTGCTGCCTGTTGCCACAGCACCAAGCTGGATGCACAGAATTGTGCCGGGGTTTTAAGAAATAATCGCAGTTTCTTGCCCTGTATGCACACCTAAGACACATCTCCAAGACACGTATGTGAGATTTCCCACTTTTTGCCCCTTGAAAGCTTTGTAGTCTGTTACGTAGTTCAAAAGAGGAGTGGAAAAAACTTTATTTCATGGAAAAGAATGAGGCAATGAGTTAAGAGCTGTCGTTTTGGCCTTGCCATCTTCGCTTTTACTGCCCAGGCTGAATAGCTGCAGGGTTTCTGAGCTGTTGCAAGCGGCATTTGCAGCTGGATATGAAGTGTGATAGGCAGCCGATGGGTATTTCAGGAATGAGCATAGTGCTTTTCCAGCTGCAATCTCCAGGAGCCCAGTTCCAATGTATGGGAGCACACCTGGGAGAGGGGAAGGAAAAATGTCAGCGAGATTGCTTGGAGGAAGCTGGATGCACGAGGTAATTGGTCCTGACCAGTTCGGGAGGAGCTCGGCCTGCAGCTACGGAGCTCGTGAGGCACAGTGAGGAAGCTGCTTTATCAGGCGTTGAGCCACACGCTGTCTGGCGGTATTCCAGTGTCATCTCGCTGATGAGATAGCGGTTTCCACATATGAAGCAGGCAGCGACTTTAACGGAAGATATTTTATGACAGGGAGCTTTACAAGTTATTCCATTATCCCGTAAGTTGTACAGTTACGATATTCTGTAACATGCAGCGTGCTACAGTGATGACAGTAACACACTCTTTCTTCAACTTATAGATAAGACGTGGCAGGAACTGAGATTTCCAGGTCTCAGATATGCTTCTGAAATATCCACGGGTTACCAAAGTTGCTTGGTATACGAGGAGGTCAGAGTAAAGTAAAGGGATACCTGGACGTGGCAGCCTGAGGCTGGCTAAAGCCCGATCTGATTCGCATTCAGTGTCAGTGCTGGCAAATGAGGGAGAACAGAAAGTAAGAGAGCATCAGAAAGATGAAGGGGTGGTGTTTCCCTCCTGTCCTTCAGCTCTCCTCCCCACCGAACGCCTCTGCAGCGCTTGCAGCCTGTTCAGGAGACGGCTCGGCGACGAGACGTATTGCTCGGGTGTCGGGTGATATTGGTGCGGGGGTCGGGGAGGCTGCGGGGCATGTGGATGCCCATCAGATAAGGAGAGTATGAGGGATGGCGGGACACCTCCCAGGCTGGGAGCAACCGGCCGGCAAGGTCCCAGCACGGTTGGTTAAAGACGGTGTAAGAAATTGCAGAAGCCAGATGCTTAAATGCGTGGCCGGCCGAAATCGGGGTAGAGCTGCTGAAGCAGCGGGGGCTTCCCCAGTTGCTGCGGTGTCCCCAGTCTGTCTGGAGGAGGGTTTGTCAAGGAACACAAGTGCTTTCTGTCCTAAATGCGAAGGTAAAAAAACGCGGTGTCTTTTTTGAACTATAAAACCATTTTTCACCATTA
Organism: Fulmarus glacialis; assembly: GCF_000690835.1. Classification (NCBI taxonomy): domain Eukaryota; kingdom Metazoa; phylum Chordata; class Aves; order Procellariiformes; family Procellariidae; genus Fulmarus; species Fulmarus glacialis. The sequence continues at coordinate 45,302 of NW_009232449.1, forward strand.
GTTTTTAAATCTAATAACTGCAGCTTTGACTTGCTGGTAGCAATCAGGGGCCCGTGCTTTGTGCAGAATGATTATTTATTTATTTTAAAAACAAAATCAAGGCTGGCTGTGATTTGGATCTAATTTCACATTTATTTTTCATAGTTTGTTTGCTTAGTAGCTCTGCAGTGAGACAGTGATTAGTTAAATCAGTTATACGTAAATTCAAAGACTTGTTCTTCATTTTAGATGTTCAGACTTAATTGGATTTAAATCAGATTAGAAAGTGACTTCTGAGGGAAAAATACCCCCAAGCATGAAAAGATGGTTACTTTTTTTAACTTATCACATAAATGGCAGTAGAGATTTCTATCTTTATAACATTTATTCCCTGTTACAGCTTACAATTCTATTTAACTTTTAAAGAAAATACTTATATATTAAAATGTTAGCAGGGCAGAGTAGGAGGAAGCCGCTAACTTATATTCCTCAGAATAGCCTGTTTTCTAGTCCAGAGTGTTTTCTTCAGATTGTAAGGAAATTTTAAACTTAAACGTTACAAAAGGAGGTCATTCTATGAGTTTATTTAAATATATTAATTGCTGTGAAAATCATACAATGGAAGATGTATTCAAACCATGGAAGAGACTCTGTTTCTCTCCCGGGAGATGCCCTGGTAGATCCGGATAGTTTCTCCCTTGGGGTTTAAGGGACCGTCAGAGACTTATTTACAGGCTTAGGCCACATATTTAAATATGAATTACTGAATAATGACAAGCAAGGTTGGAAGAGTTTGGATGAAGATGGAGTAGTTTTCAGTGCCATGGTAGTAGTTTGGGATCCCCAGAAATAACATCCATGAACCCAGCAGAGGAAGATCCTTGCAGAGGAGCAGAGCACGACTCCATCCTGACTGTCAAGCACGGATTATGCTGTGGGGCAATAGCATTTTGCTGCCTGGCCTTCTGCCTAGTTTACTAAATTTGAGCATTTTTAGATAGGCATTTGGACAAACGGGCCAGCTGCAGGATCAGCTGTCTGTGGCTTTCCAGGCTCCTCATGATGCAGAAGATTGAGGACTTTATGCAAAATCAGGTACTTAACCATATGGGAGGCAGGATGAATGTACAGATTTTGGAGAATACAGCCTAGATTTGTATTCAGATAATTCCCCATCTGGAATGATACAAGGCTGGGGAATTCAAGCCATCTCCGCCAAAAGGTGTGTTCTCTAGGGGGCTTAACAGAGAGTACTACTACAGAGATAAGAAAAGGCAGAAGGAATAACAACCGCTGACTCCAAATGCCTATGCTCATCTTTCCCATCAATTATTTAGACAAGAAAGATTTACATGAAAATTAATCATTAAATTTTGAATTGCTTCTTTACATCAATAATGAAATAGCTGTGCCAAATACAAACAGATAAAGAGAACAGGATAAGAAGTAATCCGTAATACACAAAAGGAGAAGTAATATTTTAATAAAACTATAAAGCTCATTACCGCTTTATGATGGAGGGTTACTGCCAGTGACCTAGAATAGAGAGCTTTGTATGCCGAACATGAAACCTCTTGTTTAATCTATCATATTTGAGTTAGCATATTAAAAATTGTGGGCTGGATTCTACTATATTCCATAAACCAGTAATTTTTGGTACCAAAATAATTTTCATACAGTCGGGGTTGTCTTTTAAGTGTGTGCATCCAGAAGTATCATGGTAGACACTAAATTTCGATATATTAACTTTTTGAACTGTTTAAACCAATTTTGTCAAGTATATTTCTTGACAGAAGAGACCGAGTCTGAGACTAAGCCTACAAAACCCAATTGAATTGGTAATTTTCAAATTATCGTTAATTGCTGTGATTGTATCATTAACCTAAAAATGCTGGGGGAAGGGCTTGGTATGCTTCTTGATGTCCCAGCTGAAACACAGTAACCTAAAACTTTAGCTTCTTTCGCCCCTACCCCCCAAGTAAATTTCTAATGCTCCCGTCCAGAAAAAAAACGTGGAAAGCATGGAGAATGAACAACCTGTATGCCTAAAATGATCTCATTATATATTTAAGTAACATGACGTTGGTGTTATATTTAGGATTTCTGAATGCTTGGCGTTGAGAAAACTGCAAACTAAGTCAGATACAGCGTTGACCTAGAAAGCGTTGAGACTCTGCCGTGTATTTGGTAAGTACAAATACTTTTCTACATTAAATTACTTTTAGCTTGCTGGTGGATCTTTGCAAAGCCTCGTGTGTGATAGAATCCACCTCCAAAGGCATTCTGTGAATTACATCTGTGAATATAGAACACTAAAGAAATGGTAGGCATCTCTATGACAAAATAACTTACATGATATATAAAGTTACGCACTGCTTCTGACCTGCTCCAACTCCTTCGTTTAATGTTGTTTTCATTTTGATACAGGTTTCTCTTGCCATTTCCCTTCTATATTTCACCAGGTTGGTACCTGTAGTGAACTAGAGGGAAGACAAGCATGAAGTCAATTCCACTGTCTGTAATTCCCCAGATTTTATAAGGGAAAGATGTTCATTTAAGTTGCTTTGCAACCTATGAGCTCATGAGGTTCGTTAATTTCTTGGGAAGTAAATAAGTTCTGGTGTTTTGTTCTCAAATTCATCGCTTTTTGTCTATTTCCAGTTTAGCTGGTAATTCAACCTCTGCCTCTTGCTTGAGTGAACTCTGTGAGAGACCGCATCTGGGCTTTTTCAGCTCGAGGCATAATTGTGCAGGAAGTAGAGGTATTTTTTGCCTAGTTGCTCTTGTAATTGGCACCACATGGCTTCAGGAGCACAGGTAGCACGCGGGTGTGGGTTGTGTCTGGGAGCACCTCGCCGAGCGTTGCACCCACACAGGCCAATACATCTCTTCTGCTGATACCAGGGTGGGCTTCTCGGGCGTGGATGTTACCGGCCTTGCAATACTTGCATGTCCCACTGAGTGGCATGAGGAGTGCTCGGGGGCTTGCCAGCCAGCCAGGCGTTGTAGCCACGGAGAGAAAACTGTAGCCTACTTGTCTGCTGTCTTCTAGCGGAAGGGAAACACAGTTAGGTGAGGAAGTTTCATTAATGAGAACAGAAGTTCTCTTGAGGCCACTTTATTAGCAGCTTTTGGTGGGGTGGAGTGTGGAAATGTTAGATTTAGAAGATAATCAGCCTGCATTTTTATCTCTACTTAAAATAGTAGAATGGAAAATTGTCTTATCTTCATAAACTGCAATTTTTCACTTAGTAAATTATTTTACCACCCAAAGCAGATGCCACACAAAGAGTTGTGGTTGGGAGGCATATCTTGGTCAAAAAGGTATCAGTAGGAGATAATAATAATAATAAATACATATGGCATTTGGGTAGATAAAAACAAGATTATACTAAACAGAACACATTTCTGAAAAGAAGAATTGTAACTAATTAGAAATCTCCAGTTATGCTTAGAGTTGTAAGAAAGTGAAATCAAATTTAATTATGCAAGGTCCCAGTTGTGCCAAAGGTGTTATAAAGAATATCTTTATGGAGACAGTCAGTATAAGAAACTGGTGGTGCTATTATTAGCGTGCTCGGTTGCACATTTTCTTTATATTAGTTGAAAGTTTAATGATGGTATTTGTAGGGCTAATTACCGAGAATCTGCACAGCCCTTATTGGGATAGTCACCCAAAAGGCATCCGGTTTTGCGACGGTAAGTTATTGATAACTCCAAAGTAGCTTTGTCTAAATTCTTTATATTGTATGTACAAACGGGTACTTAAGAGTGGAAATATCTGCGATCGTGCCCGCAGTTTCCTTGGAAGCATACACAGCGAGCGTTGTTCCTTCGTTCCTGGGTGCTAGCAGAGGACTGCTGGCCAGCGTCGGGGTTTATTGCGGTGAGTTCGGCGCTGTGCTGGGACATGCTCTGCGAAGGGTTATGTCGGGCGGTAGGAATGGTCCGCAGGCTGGGAGCAGGGAACCGTGGGCAGGAAGGCAGGCAGTCGATAGCCGTACACGTTCCCTGACAGCCAGTTGTCTAGGAGTGCTGAGAAGGAAAGCTAACGGCTCACAGTAACCCAAGATAAAATCTTAGCACACAGCAAGAATATCATGCATCTCGTGCCTGAGGAAAAGGATTTGGGCTGGGCAACCCAGAGCGTGAACTGACGGCTCATCCAATAGCACTCGGTGTATCCTGATCTGGAGGTCATGGTCTGCCGTAGTGAAAGCAGGTCTTGGGTACCAGTGTAGTCATGGAGGAGCGCTGGTCGTGAGAAATATGCTGTGATATTAGGGGGATGCGGGGAGGAGGTTTGATGGGGAAAAAAAAAAAAAACCAAACCCAACTGTTACTTTTGGAATTGCCACAGAAGTCAGGGCTGGTTTCTGGGTTGGGCTGTGCTGCCCAAACCATTTTGCCATCCTTTCCTGGCAGCTCTGCCACACGTAACGAATTCTGTCCCCCACCGCAGCTTCTCTGGGAGGTGATGCTAACAACGTGGATAACTGAAGCTTTCAAATACATGCAAGTCTTCCCACTGATACCGTCAGGCCCTGCGAGGGAAAGCCTTTTCTTCTCAGTTATAAGAGCTTTTCTTTCCAAGAGCGCTATGTGATTCTCAGCCCCAAAGCTGACTTTCCTGCCAATAACGATCCCTGCAGGCCACGGCCAGGCAGTTTTGTTTTTAAACCCTCCTGGCCTGACACACCGGGACCCTCTTTCTTCTTCTTCCCCACCTACCTTGAAGACAATTACAAGGCTACCATCTCTCTCGCTACCGCTCCTCTCCCCTGCCTCGCCGGATCCCGTTAAAGCGTTAGCCCCAGGAGCTGGCTGCGGGGCTGAGCCTTGATTAACGGCAGGGCGGCCGCCGGCTGCAGCGGGAGGGGGCTGGCCGGGGAAGGATTTATCCCACTCATCCGACACGTGGCGCTTAGCTCTTCTGCGGTGTTATGGACACGGAGCCAGGGCTGAAAGCCTCAGTTTTCAGTACTTCTGATCTCCAGGAGTGGCATATACCTCAACCGTATCTTAAAAGAGAAAGGAGCTGTGCTGTGGATCTCTTGACTGGCATGTGCCTGGGCTTTGCACTCACGTATCTGGGGGGGAAGGCAGCCAGAGGAAGGCAGCAAAGCACAGCACGAGTATTTCTCCCGGCTGATCTGCAGGCAGTGTTGGAAAAGAAGGGGTCGTTCCTGCTGCTGAGAGCGACTGACAGGAACCTGGGGTGGGATTCACTTCTCACCCCCTCAGAAACCTGCGGTGTATATACATCTGCAGCTGAACTGGGTGCTCCAGGCTTCCCTTATTAGTTAATGGAGGTGGTTAGGTATTTTTAGGCATGACTCACCTGTCCTATTTTAGCTCTCTATTTTAGTGCGTGATGAATTATGTGATGTCCATTAACTTTGAAGAGAGTCTAATCCAAGTAGCTCAGATGTGGACCTCTTAATTGATTTATTCGGATCAGTTCTACCCCTGCCTGCCAAGGTATTTAAAGCACCGGGTATCTTCCAAGGCTAAAGCTGAGGCAAACAGTGAGAGAGAGGCCGTGCAGAAAGCTGTCTTTTGCTTTGCTTTTCCCAGACAGCAGCATCTCTTCAGGTGTGACTTTGGGAGCCAAACGCTTGAGTTGGCCGCGGTCATTTTGTACTGTCAAAAGTATCGTTGGTCCTAGTCTAGGAGCAAGGCAGTCTCCATCTGTACAACCTCCATCCAGTTGGAAAACGAAAAGGATTTTTAGTTGCCTTCCCTCTCAAACGTCTGCTTTTCTGTTGACAAATTCCTCCCGCTCTCTTGCCCTGTCCCTGCCCTCCTTTTCCTTATGACTCTCTGTCTTGACCCCTCCTGATGCAACAAACTCTACCGAGGGATCTTCCTTACCTTTTGCTGAAACTAAGCAAAGAGGCTCCCTGGTATAGAGGCGAGAATATCAGCTGCACTTCAACAGTGCAGCCACTGCAAGACCTGCAACAACACACCCCCACGTGTCCCACGCACCCTTCCGCCTCCTGCAGCGGACGCAGAGCTTGCCTGTGGGCTGGAGGAGGCAGCAGGAGGGAAGGCCGGGTCATGCCGAGAGTTTCTAAGCCGATGAAAACAGCAGGAGTTCCCCCGTGGTAGTCCATGTGCAGGAACCAGCCTGGGATCAGGCGTAGGCAGCAGAGCATATCCATAGGAATAAAGTACAAAGGTGATGAAAGACTGATACGTCTTACACACCATCATCATCTTCATCATCTTACACGTAGCGTGTGCTCTCTGCTTACTGATACAAGTAAGGGCATCCTCCATCGTTTTTCTGAATCTGACTTGGGACCATGTGGGCAGAATTCATACATAGCACCTCGCTGAGCCTCTGGCTACGTGGGGAACTGCCCAAGCTCCTTGATGATACCGCAGGCCGTGAACCATGGGTGGCTGCTGGCTGCCCATACCCTGCCTCACAAATCACCGGAACGATCAGCTGGCCGAAGAGTGCGGGCTCTCCCAGCGGTGGTCTCCGTTATGACGGTCTCAGGGCGAGCTGGCCTTAGAGGTGGGTTATATGGAGACTGAGGAATGAGGCATTCTGGATAAATTCGAGTGCCTAATAGAACTAGGATTGAACTTCTCATTTCCAAGCCTTGCTTGTAGCCTGAATGTTGGTGCATCTCTTCCTTCCCTTGCTCTGTAATCTGAAGGGTTTAGCTTCAACTTGTTTCATCCCTTCTCACACCATATAGTTGTCAGTGGCCTAAAACTCTGCTCGATATTTTTTTTCAATCTCGTTCCTGGCCTGCATGTCCATACCAGCTGTCCAATGATGGTGTAATCATGAGCTCTGAGAGCTGTCGTCCCTAAACTCAGTCTTATTGAATCCAATAGCTGCTCTAAACTGGAATATCTGCGTACTCACACACACGCAGAATGGGTTTCCACTTGCTCTCTTCCCAGCTAACACAGTGAATCCTGGCTGGACTGAGCGCACTGAATCCCGCTTTGTTCTGCTCACCACTTGCGTTCTGTTTTCAGGCCGTCATTCCAAGATAGCTGAAGAACTTGGTCTGTACAGGCTCTTTCAAGGTTGGGATCAGCGTTTTGATGAATTGCAGAGTCTTTGGATAAAGGGTGAACGTTGATCTGCATGGAAAGGATTTCTTCTCTACAGGAGAAGTGCAGATGTCCAGGGTTGTGTAGGACGCAGAGAATCCACCTTGCGCAACTGATACTTTATAAACCTGAGTTCCGAGTGCGTGTCCAGCCGTTGTGTCAGAGCGCAGCAATGGTGCAGCTCGCAGCAGGATCTGTCTCTCTTCCGCCGGGATCTTTCCCCGACAGGTGACCTCCTGCCACCACCTGAGCTTCTGCAAGCTTCCAGTGCAAGATGAACCTGCAAGGATGTCTGCTAATATGAACTGCTGTATGTGTCCGTGTCCCAGGACCCCGATTCCCACTAACCTTCCTCAGCATAAGGAGAGAAGAGCACACACGCGGCAGGTCCTGGCTATATCGGTTACTGCACATCTGAAATGTGTCCAGATATTAGAAGAACTTCTGTAAGATAGCATAAAATACATAAAATACAAGTCGTTTGGCACACTTAGGGAGCTCTGTCCTACAATTCTTTCCCCTTCTGCTTCTCTTGTTGCTAATGAAACAGCTGCTCTTTGGTTTCGGGCTTTAACCTATTTTAGATTCCTTTTATGCTGTTGGCCCTTTGAAATACATGAATTGCTGTGAAAGCAAGCCAGGGTCATTGCTGTGAGGCAAGAGGAAGGCCTCTAGGTGAAGTCATGTCTGGTAATGAGAGACTGTCTCACCTATTCATCTCCTCCCTCCCTTTATGTCTATAAAGCAACTCTCTTCCCTCAGGCGCACGGTTGCGTACCTTTTCTGCTTTTATTTAAGCATTACAATGATATCGGCCACAGCCCTTCGTTAGCACAGCACCAGCGGCTGGCTGCCTCCTTTGGGGGTCTGTTTTCTTCACGTCTAGGGGGCTGCAGAGCCCGTGTGCTCGGGCGCGGTCTCGGTACCTGGTCCTGCTCCCAGCGCAGGACGTGAGCTGGCCCAGAGTGGAAGGGGAGGTGGAGGAGCTAGCAGAGAAGCTGGAGAACAGTGCAGAAAGGAGAAAGCTCCGCATGAAATAGGGGGCAAGCGGAAGGTAGGATTTATTTGTTGGATGAGCAATAAGACCCCATTTCTGTGAGCTGTTGGGATGTCAGGCTTTGCCTTTGCGCAGTAGGGTTCCACATAAAGGGATGTGGGTGGGCGAGTATCGTCATCTCAATAGTCAAGTTATCCCAGTGACTGTGGATGCCAACACAGTACCAAATCCAGAATCGCTGAATTGGTGCTCTGAGCTGACCAATATGACCGTAGGTGTTAGGATTGCTGTGGTTTTAAATGTGATATAAATCATTGCGTTACTTGGTTAGTTATTTACGCCTACAATGAATTAGTTCAGCACTAAACTAACTTAAACAACGGTTCCTCATGGGATTTACACTTTGTAGGCTGAAGGCCCAGCTGTGTCTCAGCTGACATTACCAAACATGCTGTGGCTAATTGAAGTGGGAAGAATCATACCTAGTGTCTTGGTTGCAGTACTGAGCTGACTCAGTATTGACAACTCACTCCTTTCTTTAAAAACCCAAGCCAGGCTCAGCACATTTTGGTTGATTGGGGGGGAAAAAAAAAAAAAAAGTATTTTTGCTCCCTGGCTTCTGAGTTTTAGGCTCCTGAAAAATGTTGCTGAACTGATCGAACAATTTTATCCTTCCAGACAGACCGTTACTCTCATCGCTGCAGCCATTACTGCCCCGAGGCAGTCAAAGAGAACTTCTGTTTGCTCTGCATCCCTGCAGTGACACACGGTTTCGCTGGAATCGAGTCATCTCCAATGTATCTGCTAAAGACAAGGCGATCTCAACACAGCAGGGTTTGGTTTTCTTTTTACGGTTCGAAAAATGTGTTTTGAATTCTGTGCTACAGAGAAGATCTAGCAACAAAATGTGTGTCTGTGAGCTGTGATGGCAGCTGCTATTGCAGTTTCATACGAGCTCGGTTACATACGGGGAAGTTTGTACTCAGAGGAAATTAGCAGTAGTCTGTAACAGCCTTGATTTTCTGTTGGCTTTGCGTAGGTTCCCACACTGCTGAAAGTAAGTGCATTTTAAGTTGAAATTTTCAGGACCTGTGTGTGTGTAATGTTACCTAGATTGCAAATATCTGCCATAATTTCCCCTGTTTAGAATAAAACCATCTACGACACCTGTATGCGTATTTGCATTTTTATTTGCACAGTAGACGATGAAGTCGAGAAAGCCGTAGTTAGTTAAACAGAGCATGGTTAAGGAGTGAGATGGTTGGGAAAAATCATCCTTCCTACGATTATTAGTACTAATGAATTCCTATCTACTTTTCCTGCCCTCGCTCTCAGTATTTTAAGAAAATATCAGGCATTTGCTTTCACCTCTCAACGCAGTTGAAAATACACACGCAGCCTTAAAATAGTGTTGGATGAGTGGAAGGGAAGGCCTAATAAAAGTGATTGATGGGAGCAGCTGGAGAGATAGCGAACGTCTGTGATTTTTGAAATAAATAACACTGGAATAAAGTAAAATTTGTGATTTTTGTAATCATGAGTTTGACACTGTCCCCAGCACTGAGTCTGCTTGACGTCTTTGTAGAACACTCAGCAGAGACTCTTGTTTTTATAAATTAAGCTAGAGTTTAGTACCTGGCCTTTCTGAAGATGACGTGGCCGTGGAAGGAGAAATAATAATTAGGTCTTTTTATTTAGCGTCATCTGCGATCACTGTGGCTGCAAAGAGGTCTTCACTGTCCTTTTGCCGGGGTTTCGTTAATCTGCCTGCTCTTGTGTAAATGGGTTCCTCTCGGGCTTCTCTACAGGCCACCAGTCCATGTCCAAGCGGGGTTGGTTTGTTCCGTTTTCCCTGGGCACGACACCAATAGCGCTGCATTTTTAAGTAGTCAGCCAAATAATGGATGGGAACCCAAGGCAAAAAGAGGATGGTAACGTGAACTGGTGAAAACGAAAGCTGGACGAAAGGCCCAGTGACCCTCTGAAATGCAAGAGGAGTGGAGGCACTCGCTGGCGAGAGGAAGCACCGGGGCTGGGGCTGCCCGAGGGGTGGCAAGAGCGGGGTGCGGGCGCAGGCTTTGGGCCGCGGCTGCCTGAGAAGACGCCGTAGGGAGAAAGCAAAGAGGCAGAATTGGGGCGCTCGGGAACCAGGCAGCGGCCCACCCCCCACCGCCAGCTGCGGATGAAGGGAAGGAGCGGGAAGGGAAGGATTCCCCAAACGTGGAGCACAGCGGAGGGCCAGCGGAGCCGGTTCCCGAG
>NW_009232450.1:0-2347 GCF_000690835.1 Fulmarus glacialis
TCTAGCCAGTTTTTTACCCAGCGATGCTTGTAATGAATTTAGATGTTTGTAATGAATAGATGAAATGTGACCAAAGAGGGAAAGATACAGATTCACCTGCTTTTTTGGGTGTAACTTACTCCTTTCTTGCACTTACAAATAAACAAACAGTCTTGGAGAAAATGTTCCATAGATTTCCCTCCAGTTGTCTGAGGTGACCACAGCTAGCACTTGTATGAATACATAATCACAGCTCTCACTTAAACAGCAATTCAAGGACTGTCTGTTGCCTTTCATGCATAGATGGCCCCATCATCTAATTATAAGTCTCCCTGATGGACTCTGCATATGGCTTTTATTAGAAATACTAATGACAAAAGAACTAATGGGATATTCACACCTGGAGGGAAGTGTTCAGACAAATTTGGAAACCTGATGACTGCCAGCTGGCTCATCTGGAAATATAGAAACAAGTTAAATGGAAGAAGGATTATCTCCTCTTCTAGCTCTCTTCTTTAAAGGAGTTTTTAAAAATAGTTTTGTCCCCATCTTTCTCTCAAATTAACAATCCAGGAACTGTGTTGCACAGTTAACAGACTTTATTGATGTGTTGAATGTGCTCTGGCACGTAAAAAAGCAAAAGTAATAGGAAACAAACATTTAAATTAAATAAATGTTCTTTTTCTTTTTCTTCTCTGTTTTAAAAATAGCTGGAAGATTGCTGTATTTGTATAACTTCAAAGATACTAGCAAGCAAGTCTGAAATGGTTCTATGCCTTTTCAAGCTTAGTTGATTATATCTTGGAAAAATTACATTTTTCACTTTTTTGTTCTCATAATATTGACTCTAATGCAGCAATAACAGAAATGGTAATATTTAATAAATTATGAATTATCAAAATAATGAATTAGGCTTTACTTTGCTCAAGGGTGCACATTCAGGGCTTCAGGCTGTGAGTGACTAAATATCTTTTCATTGTTCTGCTTTATCCTCATTCATCAGCTTATTTTCCTATGCCTTATTTACTACAACAATTTCACTCTTCTTTTGTTCATATTCTTTTTCTCTCTCTGTCTTTTTTTTTCTTTAAATGGGACTGACCATGAAAACAGGAGAACCGAAGACCCCTTCATACTCCATCTCAAGGAGAAAGGTAATCAGTTACAGTATCAATCAAAAATTTGATAGCTACCAATTAATTATGACCTCTCAGCTGAGACATTTAAAACTTAATGACTTTTAGGGAGTTCCCAACTCACTGTAAGTTGAACATTGATTTAGTCAGAATTCTTTAACAAAATAATTTTTGCAAAATATAAAACCATTCCACTGTAAACATCTAAGTATGAAATTCTTAGAGAATCAAAGGCATGGACTCACAAGGAGTTACTAAAAACTACTCTGGTCCCAAAGTCTGCAATTTTGCTATAGCTGTACAGCTATAAGAGCCATATAATCTAGGGCAGCATTGAATTAATTCATCCTGAGATCATACTTCATCTTCCTACAAAATTTGTTTAATTTCCTAAATACTTCTCTGCTAACAGTAGCATTATAGGTAAGGATGTCACAAGCAACAGCTTTCCTGCAGATATGCAGCTCATCTGCAGGTGTGCTCTTCCATGTGACTGTGGGAAGTCAGCTTATCATCCTGCTGCTACTGAACTACTCATCTGAGATGTGCACAAAAGGTCAAACTAAACATTTTACAGGCATTGTTTGTTATTTGACATCTTACATTTTGCAATTTTAATTCTTTTTAAACAGCTATTTGTCTGAAAATTAGTGTAATATTTTAATATGAAAAAATATATTTGATACAGCAACACTGTTATTCTGTAAAAAGTTCAGATTAATGGCATTATACTCCTTTCTGCAAAGGCAGTGAACCAAAGAACCATTCTTTTTATTGAGTTCCCAAAAAGAAGTTATGCTCAAAATTTGATAAGAAAAATATAGCGCTTGTTTTTTTTTTTTTTACAACTCAAGTGTAGTGGTGAAATTACCCAAATCTGTTTTATTACTGGATATTGAAGACATATTTTGTTATTCTTCCCACTAAGTAGAAACGCCCTCTACTAAATCAGTGTTACACCACAACAAATCTCTGCATTCAGAGATTCGAAAAGTAAATCAGGAAGAAATAACTCATAGCCCCTGTACTGTACTGTTCTGAAAGGAAACCACTGATTGTGGTCCTACGCTTCATACATTATTTGGATTAAGAGGCTTTTTATTCTCCAGACAACTTTCAGTATGAAAAACACAAGACAAAGAAAAAGGACTTTTTCAAGCTTGTTCCAGTCCAGAATCTTATTTGGTAGTTACAGTGGCCCAGTAAATTCAAAAGCTTATATATAAAACACT
>NW_009232450.1:2378-6815 GCF_000690835.1 Fulmarus glacialis
TTAAAAAGGATTTCTTGACTGAAGAATCATGAGCACACTGCGGTCTCTTCTAACCTTTATGGTCCTGTGGTTTAACTCAATATTTCTAAAAATTAATGTAGCAGATCAACTGCACTTCCTCAAGCAGCACACCAAGGACAGGCAAAGACCATGACATAGTGGGTGTGCATAAAGATTTAACACCTTAAGTTAACAAACCCCCACATTTCCTGACAGCAAAGGGACTGACAAGTGATTTTCAAAAATCTTCAGAGTTTTTGGAGCCGACAATGTTAAATAGGGCAGCAGAACCCACTCTGCACCTTCCCTACTCAGCAGCATAGACAGGCCAAAGCTACAGTCAGAACCGTACCTGCAGCATCAGGGTGAAACCCGCAAAAAGGAAAAGCTGAATAAAAATCCATTGGCTTAGAGGAAATGAATGCACAGCTTTTTATGTGCGCTCCTTTCTGAGGTTGTCTTGGCATTGGGAGTGGGACCACAACTGAGAAACATCTTCTCTCTGTCAGCGATTCACCAGTTCTTACGACAACTCCAACTATTGTTGGTATTTGCTAGGGCTTTTGTAGAAGGCCACAGATACGTTGCCTGATGTCCCTGAGCACAGTGGTGAAAAGGAGCTTTGTGAATGTGCTTATTTGCCCAAACAGAGTTATTGATTGTTCATGTCTGAATGTGGCTTTCTGTGGGTGATGGGGTTAAGCTTTGCTGCAGGACATCTAGAACTTCTGCATAGGTACCTTTTTAACTTCAAATCAATGACCTCATCACCCGAAGGAAAAGTCAGACTAACTGTTAATATCCGCTAGCAATTTATGTAGCAAAACCTAGATGGATCATTCCCTTCAATTTGGTTACCAAAAAAAACATAGGAAACATGACTGCTCTAGGTGGATTGATAGTACCCAAATGATTGATAAACACATTGATTTTTCTCAGAACACCCTATGAAAAATGGGTGTCACTATTTTGAAAGTACACTGTAATTATTGTATAGACAGACCTTACCTGGGCCTCATCATAGAATTATTTTACTATTTTCAAGAAGGAAAAAGTAATAGGAAAACTTTTTTTAAATAAGCACAATCCTTAGAGCGCTTTGAATGTAGAAGTAGTTTTGGTATGGAGGAAAGACTAGCCTGTATTGGAATGACTCTACTCAGCCCTGGTGAGGCCATACCTGGAGTGCTGTGTCCAATTCTGGGCTCCACAGTACAAGAGAGACCTGGAGATAATGGAGAGAGTCCAACAAAGAGCCACGAAGATGATGAAGGGACTGGAGCATCTCTCCTATGAGGAAAGGCTGAGACAGCCCAGAGAAGAGCAGGCTCAGGGGGGATCTCATCAATGTATATAAATATTTGATGGGAGGGAATGAAGATAGGGATCCAGAGTCTTCTCAGTAGTTCCCAGTGAAAGGACAAGAGGCAATGGGCACAAATTAAAAAACAGGAAATTCAGTCTGAATACAAAACAATACTTATTTACTGTGAGGGTGGTTAAACACTGGAAGAGGTTGCCCAGCAAGGTGGTGGAGTCTCCATCTTTGGAGATATTAAAACTCTGACTGGACATGGCCCTGATCAACCTGTTGCAGGGGGCTGAACCAGACAGTCTCTAGAGGGGCCTTCCCACCTCAGCCACTCTGTGATATCCGTGACTCAGTATCCCAAAAGAAAAAGCAAGTAGAAGGTTGGACCAGGATCCTTTTCCATTTGGTCATTGCTACCTCCTATAGTCTTACGGGGTAACTAACAGATTAGCAATAAATCCTATGTCTTTATTTCATGTGTTTAAGCCTCCTTTTTGAAGAGTTTCCCCTGAAGTATATATATAAAGCATAAGCAGACAAGTCATAGCTGGTTAAGGATTTTGAAGGCTCACGGGAACTGATCACTATTTTATTGCGTTGGGATATCCAGGCTGCACTAAGACATTTCTTGAAGGAAGACAATGCTATTCTGACACCATTTTTAGCCTAATATGACTTGTACTTTTACAAGCTTGTGACTATCCTCGGTTATCCCTCCCTTGAAGTCCAGTAGCACAATGCAAAGGCTATTAGGTGGATTCTCATTTCCTAATGGTTTTGATATAAACTTAGCACTGTAGGTGGCTGATTGACTGCTGGTATGTCACCCTGTGTGTCACAGTACATTTTCCTGGCTAAATCATTTTAAAAGATGGCTGTCAGTTGGCATTAAAATCCACCTGGCACATTTTGAACAATAGACTAGCAAAAGCCTGACAAAAGATGAATGTCATTGGTGAGATGAATAGTATGAAGAACATACATATCTCTGGTTGGGGTTTTCAAAAAATACATAATCTCCCATTATTATAAATATTGGCACAAATATTACTCAAAGGAGAGGGGTAGAAGAAGAACACTTTTCTGAAAAATACATTTAGGAGAAAAAAAGGGAAAACATTGCACTCTGTTTATGTCTGGCCTCCATTAGACAGAGTTCTTCTGAACACTCATTAATTCCAATAGCAAATAGCTTTGAAACACATGAAAAATCCCTTCTGCCAGGATGCCTAAAAAACTCTTGACAACAGATAAACAGTGCTCTCTGCACACTGAACTGCACGAGCAATAATTTAACTGTCTCAGTTATTCATCTGCTGTTGCCTATTTCTTGTCTCATGACTGGACTGCAAACTTTCTGGAGCAAGTTATATGTCGTGCCTCAATATAATGCTAACAATTCCTGGTGCTGGTCCAGACCTGATGTCTCTAGTTTACTACACTAAGACAAATAATAATTGCCTAATTCATAATTACCTAGAGGAAAATCTTTCTCTTTCCTGTGCCAGTCGGAGAGATACATCTAAATAGAACTAACAAACAGAATAGGTCAGGAGCAGAGTCACAGACAAGTAGCAACTCAAACATGCAGTGTTAAAGCAACAATAAAAGCCAGAATTGAATGGACAAGCCTGTTTTGAAATATCAAGGATTTCAAACTTCAAACTCAAGTACATAATACATTTTCTTAATATACCTCTTCCCTTGCCTCCCTCAGTCACTTTGTCCCCATTCCCAATTAAAGGGAAAAAAGCAAAAGAAATACTCATGTAATTAACATTAAATCCCTAAATCTTTTTCCATCTCCAGAAAGATGTGTATTTTAAAATCAGAACTTTAAAGCAAGGCCATGTTTTGTTCAGAGAATTATTCTTTAACCTCACTTTGGGGAGGCATTCTTCTGCCTGCATCCAAAAATGCATGGGGACTGAGTCATCCTGTTTCCTTTTTCATCCACTAAGCCCAAATAGAGCAGGATAGTTTTCATTGCCCTCAGTATGCCCTCATAACACTTCCAGCTTTGCATTAGGACTGTGATTATAATCAGATCTCATTCTTCAGGGCTTCAGCTGATCAGCTGTAAGAGTCAGGGCCATCATTTGACTTGTAAATTCTCCTCTTCCTCTACATATGCATCTTTTCTTTTGAAGCACTGGCAATTGGCTGCAGCTGGCTATTGAGTGGGGGGTACCCATACTTCAAGGTGGCACAGTGCTTGAAGGTGCTTGACTGATGTGTCTGATTAGGCACTCAAAGTCATTCTGATAACACAGTTTAGGATCAGGAAGGAATTATCAAAAAAAAACCCACAAGACCTCCAGGGGGGTTATTTATTCAAGGTTGATCAAATAGAAATTTTTAGCAGATTAAAATTTGACAAGATGGACACTTACATAACTGATAAGATGCCAAGGTTGTTGTGGAAAAAGTTGGTTTGGGGATTTCTGAGTTAGCTTTGAATTCTTTTTCCATTTTTATGCTAAGTAACCTTGAAACAAGTAGCATCTGAACATTTTAGTATTTGCTTTGGTGCCCAAGTTTCCCTAGCATTGTGCGACCAGACTACCTATCGCAAATGACTACATTGTGCTTCATGAAATATGCTCATACTTCAGCCTGATGAAGTGCTCTGCTATGCGCCTCTGCTGGTGCTCTGAAATGCTGAAACTCTTCTGGGGCTGGAGTTAAGGTCTCTCTTTTCAACAGCAGATACAGATAGATTTTTGAGTCATGGACAGGCTGATCACGTAAATGAAGTTTTTTTTAGTAATCTGATATATGAGCTGAGTGAGCGGTAATGGATATTTCACATGGTTTGTCACATGTTTCCAATGCTGTGATCGAAGAAACAGTTATGCAACAACCGTTCAAGTTTTCTGAGATTAGAGACGGTGATAATAGCTCCTCCACCTCAGTTGCTCTATTTAGCTGCACTAGTATCTTTGGTGAAGAAATCTTTTTCATCCCTTTGTCCAACTTAGAACTCCCAAAGAGGGGTTCCTGCTTTGAAAGCCCCAAACATCATTCCTCCCCGTTTGCTTCCATTAGCACTCTATCAAAGTGTACCAGAAAACCTGCAGAACTGGTTGCCTTCTTTCAGTGGAGGCAGAAAAATAGGCGGGGGG
>NW_009232451.1:0-6007 GCF_000690835.1 Fulmarus glacialis
CGACCGGCACCGGGAGCCGACCCCCGGGCGGTTCCTGCGCCCTCCACAGTGCCCGCACCCCTTCTGCCGGGCGAGGCGGGCCGAGGGAGGCCTGGCAGCTCACCCTGCAGTCGGGCAATGCTACCCCAACGGCCTTTGTTAAATGCGTTTTGTCTGATGTTTTGTTTGATGTATGCATGCGACAGCCATTAGTCCTAATGGGATGCAAACCAGACTCCAGTCTTACGGGAATTGTGCTTATGGAAGGAGCATGATTGATGATAATGGGAAATGGACTCGCCCTTAGACATACCACATAGAAGAGCTGAGAGTGATTTGCACCTCTCTGAATGCAATGTCAAGAGGGCTTTGAAACAGCAGAAGACTAGCATAATATACATAGGTATTTGTCCACTCAGCGTTACATTAGATAACTTTGATCTGCAGCATAACCTGAGTATTTCACTTAGATGAGTCAGAGAGTGTGTAGGCTTCATAAAACTTATGCTCAAAGGTAGATGGTATGAATTGCAAAAATGAAAAGGCATAAGCAAAATATTATTTACATCTTATGTCAGTCAAAGGATTGATTCTGTATACCAAATGACAACAGTTGTGATGATAAGTAGCACAATTCAACAAAGTTAATAAAATAACATGCAAGCAGATAATCTTTCTGAAGCTTCTTGGGTGATTCCAGTGCTGCTGTGTTGCTTAATAGACGGGTAGAAAGACTGATGTTTTCTCAAAAGCCTTGCTTTTATTGCATGTGTACCTCTGGCTGTGGAGCACATCCATGAGAAGATCTCACGAATTCCCTGCTTGCTAGATTTTGGCCCTTAATGAAAGATCTGAACTTACATGTTCATTGCTGTCATATAGCACTTGCAGAGTAGTTTGAGCCCTTTCATCTGTAACAAAGTATTATACAGGCAAAAAATTGCCTTCAAACAAGAAGGCAATTCTTCAAAACCCATGCAGGCAAGATAGCTCAGTGGAAAAGGATATGTGTTTTTACAGTGTGAAAAACTGAATATATGGTAGTCCTGGTTATGAAGAAATGGTCTTGACTCAACGGGGTTAAAGTAGCATTTGAGATTATTATTGGAAGTGTTCACATACACATTAAATGGGCTTTTATATATAGGGTTGTAGCTGCTTCTCCAATCCTGAAAGAAGTAATGCCTTTCAAAAAATCAGACATATTTCTGAACTAGTGCAGCCTGTCAAGTGCTGTTCGTAAAAAGAAATCATCATATGACCTGTTTCTCTGTTCAATGTGTTAGCTAAAATGTTTTTGGCACAACAAGAGAAGAGATGGCTCCTTGCCATATGCCTCTCTCTCATACCTGGAGCCATCAGCTGCTTAACTCCCCTCCCTCTCTCTCCACTATAGCTCCAGAATACAAAATACTTGATAAATGTACATTGTGCTTGTACATTAATTATAATGGTTTTCACATTCCAATATTAAATTGAATGTATATATGAAGTTCTCAAAAAATGGGTGGATAAGGTATCCTGTACATAGGCTTTTAGATAAAAAAGAGAAAATTCACAGTAGTACTTTAGAGGTATACGTGTTTAAAGGATCAATCTTAATCCCTTGAGCTTCACACGGTCCCAGGATGCACTGACACTGATATTCTTAAACCCAGCACTGACATGGTACTTCAACAAGCCAGGGTCTAAGCACAAACTGAAAAATAATCAGTTTCTTCTGTTGTGTTTGTGAAGGACAGAGAAGGTATGAGGAACAGAAACATCACAAGCACCCTACCAAAACTCCTGTTGCAGCTGTGGAGATGGCAGAATAAGCTGTGAAGCAGCCATGCCATCTCCATAGTAACAGAAAGGCAAGGATGATGATTCAGTATAGAACATGCACACTTCCCATTGCTATGCAACCTCTTGCCTCAGGATTTTTTAAGTGCAGTTTCCAAATAAAACCTTCCTTTTGCCCTAAAACATCTGAAAATACAGAGATTGCAGAGCAATCCTGTACTGCTTGGCAAATCTGAATAAACAATTGAAAATTTTATGTCAGAATGCTAAGCCATCACAAATGTAAAAACCATAAACATATTTGCTGAAGAGATTGTGGAATAAATCCTACACATATTGAATAAAGAGTTAAGTAATATTACATGCTTTTAGATTCCCTCTGTTCCCTCCCCACTCAGGGAGCTCAGCTGTAAATCTTTCAGTTGCTTAGTGAAAGGAGGTGGATTAGACTGTATGTTACCCACAATCACCTCTGTGAATCACTTTGACAAATCTGTTGTTTTTCTTCAGCAAAGAGGAAAGAAAACATGGGTTCAAATTAAATTGCCTGAAAATATTGAAGTGGAAAAGGTATTTTCTAAAGAATATCTAAAAAGCCTTCAGTAGTTTGGAACTTGGTTACTGATGGGTGCATCTGTGTGGATTTTTGCCAGCAGACTGGAGCCTGCTATACCCACATACCAGATTACTCCACTTTCCTCCAAGCTAACCAGTACCCAGATTACTATATTAAAGATATACTGTGGCACACCTCTTAACAATGCTTATTAGCACAGACTTACTGTCACGGACACCACAGCTTCTGGGATGCAGGCAATGTGAGCTCAGCATTACCACTGACAGCCACGCTGACATACCACAAAGACTTTCACGTATTCTGTTCATTGGTTAGTGCAGTAAATTTGGTGCAGGCACCACATTTCACATAACACATGCTTGAGATTCAAATTTGCACACACCAAGGGCAGAACACGATGCAAAGACCCACAGCTGGAACCATAACCTTTTTCTTTGCTTATAAACTCAGAAATTATGAAAGTGTGACTAGTTCTTCTCCACATTTTTTTCAGATTTTGTCCTTCTATTGACACCTTTCTCATTTCTTTCCCCAGCAAATTAATCTCTTGTCTCTCTCCCTATTGTAAGGTTTTCATTGTTTTATTATTTTTATTGCTTCTTTCTCTGGGATTTTCTACTGTGTCTATATAGAGAATGTTGGCATGGTCAATGGGCAGAAGGATTGGAATTGCTAAGGCAGTAATCTGATTTGCATAGCGTTTTTCTGTAATGGTGAATCTTCCACTGAAACATTGAAAAGAGGATTTATATATGGTCAAGGATTTAACCCATGGTTCCTAGATATGATGGTGATAAACATGTCAGAAATTCACCCCAAAAGACATTATTGCTAGTATGTACAGGAAATTAAGTATGTATAGCTGCCTCTACTTGTTCCTTCTAATGACTAGATTCTGAATCTTTTCCTGGCTTTAAATGAAATGTTTTATTTTTGGGTTTTTTTTACTACAAACAGCAAGCGGTGAGACATGAAACTGCATGTCTTAAGCAAGTGAGAAGAATAAAGAAAATGTTTCTGAGATGCTGTTTTTGATATTAACATTTACTGACAAGTTTGTTACACTACCTAGCAGCACTGACCTTATTATGCCAGTTTCATCTTCAAGCAGCCTCCATGCAGCAATGGGAAAAGAGGGTAGGCTATTTTTATAAAATACAAAGTGTACACGGATCACAGTGCTCACTGAAGCAAACCCATCTTACGATGACTTTAAAGGAACAGTAAAAAGTAATAATAATGGGGTTGGTTTTTCTTTAGCTTGTAAGAGAAAAACTACTACTATTCAAAGCATTGTGCTGGAGTCTAGCCAGGACAGATATGCAGCAGTTTTGCCTGAGAATTCAATGAGTAAGACATTTGAGAATAAATCCCTAAGCCAGATGTTATTAACATTGGTATGTGTATTGGTTTATGTGGCAAGGTTTTGGTAGCAGGGGGGCTGCAGGGGTGGCTTCTGTGAGAAGCTGCCCCCATGTCAGACAGGGTCAGCTCCAGTTAGCTCCAAAACAGACCTGCCACTGGCCAAAGCTGAGTCCCTTAAGCTTTGCTGGTAGCGCCTCTGCGGTAACATATTCAAGGTAGGGTAAAAAATGCTGCACAGCAGCAGACTGAGAAAATGTGATGCCGAAATTCCAGATGCCGAAGCAGAGATTCCCCTGCAGCCCGTGAAGAAGACCATGGTGACATATGTTGTCCCCCTGCAGGTGGTGGAGGATCCCACGCGAGAGAAGGGGGATATGCTCTGAGGGAAGCTGCAGCCTATGGAGAGCCTGCACTGGAGCAGGCTCCTGGCAGGAGCTGTGGCCTATGGAGAGGACCCACGCAGGAGCAGGTTTTCTGACAGGATTTGTGGAGGACCCACACTGGAGCAGTTTGTTCCCGAAGGACTGCACTCCATGGGAAGGGCCTACTTTGGAGAAGTTTGTGAAGGACTGTCTTCCGTGGGAGGCACCCCACGCTGGAGCAGTGGAAGAGCATGAGGAGGAAGGAGCAGCAGAGGCAAAGTTATCAGTTATTCATATCAGATATGAACTTATGCCCCATCCCCCTGAGCTACTCAGGGCAGAGAAGGTAGAAGAGTCAGGAGTGAAGCTGAGCCTGCGAAGAAGGGACGGTGGAGGGGAAGGTGTTTTTAATTTTGTTGTTACTTCTCACTATCCTACTCTGTTATTAATTGGTAATAAATTAAATTAATTTTCCTGAAGTCATGTCTGTTTTGCCCATGACAGTAATTGGTGAATGATCTCCCTGTCCTTATCTCAACCCATGAGCTGTTCATTGTATCTTCTCCCCCTGTTCTGCTGAGGAGGGGGAGTGATAGAGTGGCTGGGTGGGCACCCGGTGACCAGCCAAGATCAAACCACCACAGTATGCTTCAATTTGAACAAACACATTTCACACTGGCAAGTTCCTTTTACATCATTTTATTGGCAAACATTTTTAATGAGCTTTAAAAAAGGAGTATTCATAGGTTACAGAGTCTTTCCGTTCTTTAGAATACCTTTGGTGTATATATATATATACCTTCACCATCAGAAGGCCCTTTCATGACCCATTGGTCATAATCTCAGGCTGTGTCCCACAAATTTTACTCCTGTCTGAGAAACTCACGATAGATACATTCAGCTGTTGCCCAAGGTCCCTCCTTCTGGAACAGGCTCACAGAAAAGCTAACCAAAGGCAAATACAAACCCATTCATTGGAAGCTAATGCTCTGGCTTCAGACTGGAACATGGCATTCAAACTGCATCGGTGCAAAGAGAAGATGATAGTTTTATTTCATAGGACAGAGGGAAGGCATCCATTCTCTTCCTCCTTAACCTCTCTATATCATGTGATGGTACAGCCTTGTTTAAGAGAGTTAGCAGAAATTCAGAATAATTTGGTAAATTTGTTTGAGTACTTCCAGGAGGCAACAATAAAATGGACCGCAATTGAAAGTTCAGTCCCAAGGATTAGTTTTGCTTAGAGAATAGTACAAGGATTAGCTGTTTCTCTATAATCCAATTTAACATCTACTTGCAGGTAGATAAGATGATATGTAATGGCAGGTGATGAAGAGCTACCTGAGCTTTACCGCATATAGCAACAGGACTGTTAGGAAAATTACAAGTGTTAGCATACGATCTGCCAGTGGATGAAGAACAGGTAGAGACTGAGCAATTCTGGACAGTCTTGGTGCAGCCTTCTTTGTTAGAATCAGTATACCTGTGACTGCCTAATTCAGTCCCCTAATGAAGATCACTGCTGGATTCCTCACTGACATTATGTCTCAACCATGTCAAGTTGACTTCTGTTTTTCAGATTTTTCTGCAGGCTCTACAGCTGTGATGTAGCTCCATGACCATTCATGGATCTGAGGCCCCAGAGCTTGGGAAGCTCCAGTTGGTACATACCACCACAGCACTAGTGGCAATGGCTGCTACAAACACATCAAAGCAGTTTCAACTCAGTGCTGGCTTCCCACAGAATATCAGATCAAGTTCAAAACCTTTGTCTCTTGTTTTCAAAGTACTAGAAGACTTGAGTTCAAAGAGTCTAAAAAGTAATTTAACCTTCTAGATTGAACACAATGACTGAAGATAAAGGAACAAACAAATGACACAAGTTAATCACCTATGTTTAGTACAGTACCAGAAGAACTTGCATTATGGCAAAGGGAAA
>NW_009232451.1:6023-17718 GCF_000690835.1 Fulmarus glacialis
TTAGTGGAGGTGATATAAACAACTGCCATTTGTCACCAAAGCGGCTTGCTTGTGATATTAAGTGAACCATGCTTGTAAGAAGTTTGCTCAGTCATGGCTTACCTTATATTTAAGTTGTAGATCGAGGAGCTCAGTTCCCAGAGCTGTCAGTGTGATATGTATTACAATGTCTCATATTCACTGAGCTGCATCTGATACCTGCTTGATGGTATTAGCCCTGCAAAGCTCTCATGTTCCAGTTTGACTCAGATCCCAGATCAAGTGCTTGCCATGGAGTGAGATCTTTAGAACATTATCTTCTGTGAGCTCATTTCATTTGATATCATCGTGAGAACTTGAGAGACGCTGGAGTTGTGTCTTGGACGTTGGTGGTAGGATGTTTCCAGCTGTCAGTCCTAGTATTAGAGTGCACTTACACTGTTTACACGCTAAAGAGAAAAAGAAAACCTGATTTTCTGGAGACTCCAATGCTTGTTAAGAAAGCTGGGAATCTTCTTGTTATCAAATTTAAAAGTTGTGCACTTCTGTGAATCAGTCAACATGTGCTTTGGTGCTTCTGTAACTGGACATTTTAAATAATATAAATGAGAGGATAAAAGCTTGTAAATGACAGTAAAGCACAAACTACGAAACAACCATGTGACAACAGTACAAATTTAATGAAGGTGCAGGTATACAAAGAAGGCAGGTATTTACTGTAAGTTAAGAGGCAAAGTGACAGAAAAAATCCTCCTTTCTTCAAGGAAATATGTTTACTTAGTCTTACGTTTTCCCAGTCCCTTTAGTATCAAGGGAAATGTGGTACATGTTTTCCTCTGATGCCAAATACTGCTGTGAAGTCCTAGTGAGACTCCATGAAATTTTCCTTCCTATTTTCTGAGTAAGTTAGAAAAATACAAAGCAGAAGAAATGTACCTTTTTGCCAGCCAGGTGGGAGGATACAACTCACCCCAAGTTGTAGTCTCTTTGAAAGAAACCCTTGCTTAGGGACAAATTATATATAATTTGTCATGACTCGTCTGGATTGCTGGGCTTTTTATGAGAAGTAATGGTGATAGCGATATTTTACTGAACTTCAAAGAAATAAGACAACGACAGAAAAGAGGGTGAGGGAAGCTGAACACTGATCAGATTTTCTACGTGACAGTGGTTGCATTTTAGAACAAAGGTGTTATTTATGTGCAGAAACTGTAGTCCATCTCATTTCTAACACTGCAGTGCAAACAAAGCCCATAGAATTGTCTGCTGGTTTTTCCAAGGTTTCCATAAGATTTCATCATCCCTTCTGCATTGACAGGAAAAAGAAACCCTTCAAGCCTTTGCCTTTTATCTTTTCATTATCCTACAAAACATCTGTGGTCTGTGCTGAGAAACTCTGGATCCACCCTCAAGCAACCTCCATTGTATTCATTACTGAAGAATCACAAAACCTTAGGCATGGGGCGGTATCTCTTCCTTTCTCCACATTAATCCCTTTTGTTCAGGTGCTGTGTAACACAGAGACCTCTGGAGCTGATAGCTCCTGATGTGGATTTTGTTGTGTGAGTTGATCTGAAGAGATCCCAACTTGACCCAGATAATCCTCTTACTGATTCTTCTGAGCTGGTTTTGTCAACAGCCAGCTTGTTTCAGCTGCACTTTTATTTCTGACCTTAAGCATCGTATCAGTTCTGTGTATTATCTGCAATTTTATTCATTGCAGAATTATACCTCCCAGATATTTTGCATTCAGAGTAAATTGTATTTTAAAAAAACATGAGCCTTTCTTCTAAATTATAATGTGGTGACTGTCCTTGATAAAGGGTTTGTCTAAATTCAGTGTTGAGTACTTCTGCTCCAACATTCAAAGTTAATAGGATACAAGTAGGGTAGCAGTTATCAGACCACAAATATATCTATAAAGCCCCCGTGTAATCTAGAAAGTCTTAATGGAAGACAGAAGAAGTAACTGACAGTGAAGTAAGCAAAGATCACAATCACTAAATCACCTTCCATTTTTCAGCGTATCTGGCTTTCCTTGAGTTTGTCATGGGGGGAGTTTTTCAGCAGAGGCTGTATTTTCATGCACTACGCTGCACCAAGGAGTGTCAGAACTGATCAAGTAATAATAGTAATTCACTTTGATTTGCTTGTTGGACACAAGCACTTATGCTTCTTTGCTACTGAAGCAAAAAGAGAACAAAGTCATGAATACAGGCAGATTCTGAGAGCTGTTCAAAGCAGCCTTGACTATCCAGTCTGTCTCTTTGGTTTGGCTGTGAGGATATTATGGGCTACTTATGCCTTGCTAAAGCCACCCCTACAAGTCTCCAGCTGTTCAATGACCCAGTCATCTCATCATAGAAAGCCATCAGACTCATGAGGCATGATGTACCCTTGGTATATTTGTGCTGGCTACTCCCAATCAAATTCTTGTACTTCATGTGCCTGGAAATGGCCTCCAGGAAGATTTGCCTCTGAATTTTCCTGTGGACAGATATTAAGTGAACTGGCTACCCAGGTTTTTTTTCTTGCCCTTTGAAGATGGGTGCAGCATTTGCCTTTTTTTCAGTCATTGGGGATTTCACCTAATTTCCATGACCTTACAGTGATGATTCAGTGTGGCCTTACAGTAGCATATGGCAGCTCTTGCAGTACCCACAAACATCCCATCCAGTCCTAGGGGCTTGTTTACATCCACTTTCCTTAAGTGGGCCCTAATTTGGTTCAAAAGGCCAGAGGCAACTGCATAGCAGGAAAGTATCTTCACACTTGTGTCTTAATATGAGAGCATTTACACCATTTTCATTACACTTGGGGGTTGTAAAAGCATCTGTAAATCAAAACCAGATTAATGAGTGATTGAAAGGGGGGCAAGTTGTGCTATGACAATATTGCTCCACCATCTTTAGGTTAAATCAGTCTACATTTAGCATGGCAGGGATTTCCTCTCCTATAAATGTCAGAATTATTTTTTTTTTAATTTGAATTTTACTTCTGGCAGCTGTAATTAAACAAATCAATTATGCCTGACTTTGAGTTATACAGTAACTGCCATGCATTAAATCTGATCAGAAAACAAGTGTCTTTCAATACAGAAGATGACAGGGACTCTTGAATGTTCCCTCCTTCTAAGACATTTCTTGTCTTAGCTCACATCCCAGTGCAGTGAATAAAAATAAAAGAAAATTCCATGAATTCCAGCATAAAACTATAGGTCATGCTTCAGGGGGCAGCATTCAGCATTCTAACAACACACCATGTTTGTCAGACTGAACTTGTTAATGTGTGACGGTATGAATATAAATCCACACAGGACATAACATTCTGCTTTGCATGCATGAATTGTCACTTATTTCTATTTTATAAAGAAATTCCATCTTAAGTATATAATGTCCTTCCAGTGATTTTATGTGGGTTTTTTTGTTTTTTACATTGGAGATTATTGGTTTATATATTATATTATTGGATTCAAGCACAGCATAACTAGCCGGCCGAGGGAGGTGATTGTTCCACTCTACATGGCACTGGTGCGGCCCCACCTTGAGTACTGTGTGCAGTTTTGGCCGCCTCAGTATAAAAAGGACATCAAACTATTAGAGTGTGTCCACAGGAGGGTGACCAAGATGGTGAAGGGTCTTGAGGGCAAGACTTACGAGTAGCGGCTGAGGTAATTTGGTTTGTTCAGCTTGGAGAAGAGAAGGCTGAGGGGTGACCTCATCACAGTCTACAGGTTCTTCAAGAGGAGCAGCGGAGGGGGAGGTGCTGATCTCCTCTCTCTGGTGACCAGCAATAGGACACGAGGAATTGGAATGAAGCTGCGTTGGGGGAAGTTCAAATTGGGCATTAGGAAAAGGTTCTCCACTGAGAGGGTGGTCGGTCACTGGAATAGGCTCCCCAGGGAAGTGGTCACGGCACCAAGCCTGACAGAGTTCAAGGAGCATCTCAATGACGCTCTTAGTCATATGGTTTAGTTTTAGGTAGTCCTTTGAGGACCAGGGAGTTGGACTTGATGATCCTTATGGGTCCCTTCCAAATCAAGAGATTCTATGATTCCACAACCTCTCCGGGCAACCTGTGCCAGTGCTCAGTCACCTCAGTTCTTGATGTTCAGAGGGAACCTCCTGTGTTTCAGTTTGTGCCCGTTGCCTCTGGTCCTGTCACTGAGCACCACTGGAAAGAGCCTGGCTCTAGCTTCTTTGCACCCTCCCTTCAGGTATTTATGTCCATTGATGAGATCACCCTCAAGAGGAGCAGCGGAGGGGGAGGTGCTGATCTCCTCTCTCTGGTGACCAGCAATAGGACACGAGGAATTGGAATGAAGCTGCGTTGGGGGAAGTTCAAATTGGGCATTAGGAAAAGGTTCTCCACTGAGAGGGTGGTCGGTCACTGGAATAGGCTCCCCAGGGAAGTGGTCACGGCACCAAGCCTGACAGAGTGCAAGGGGAGCATCTGGGCAATGCTTTTAGTTGTATGATTTAATTTTAGGTAGTCCTGCGAGGAGCAGGGAGTTGGATTTGATGATCCTTATAGGTCCCTTACAACCTGAGATATTCTATGATTCTATGAGTCTAACTGAGTCAAGATAAGATGCAAAATCTTCTAGGCAGACAGATTTCCACAGGTCATGATTTATACCCAGTTACTGAGATATAGAGAAACTTTACTAGCAGTGCCTCTGAGCTCACATATTACAAGCTACAGAAAAGCAGAGAATTGGTCCCATGAGGTGCTGAGTTCCTTCAAATCTATTGAGTGTCACTGAGAGTTGGGTGTTACGGGGAACCCTCTATGAGCCTGAAGGAGTCACACAGGGTTTGAGTTTACTAGTGTGCACCAGGAGAGAGACTGCAGGCAGGCTAGACTGCATAGGCATTATGGTCCTTCAGTTTAAATAATCACTGTTCTTTCCTCTCTTTACACTCCTGCTCTCCCTTAACATGAAGGCCATTACTCTGACAACATTCCTGAAGAGCAAGATTGCCTTTCTATAGCTTTGTCCCCACCACCTGGCCATAATACAAGCTGGAATAACGCAGCCTCATACAGCTCTTGCCTCAGAGGTAAGCTTTATCTTGGAAGAAAAAGCTGTGTATAGCTTTTGCTCATCTGACAGTATATCAGCAAGTGGTTAGCATAGCAGGTGCTTGAACCTGTACTATTTCTTCTTATTTTTTGTTTCTTGCTCATGGCTTGCAGGCTGAATGTTGGGGAAAAAGGTGAATTCAGGATTGAAGCTCCTTCCCCCTACATCTTAGAAGTAAAATCCTGAAAAAAAATCCCGTCTTAATTACACAGAGGATATGATTTTCTGACTCAGGATGGTTATTCCAGTTTACTTGAAAACGCTCATAAGCCAGAACAAACTGTTCAGACTATTTCAGAATGAGAGCTGGAATCTGCTAAAATCTATCTGGCTTCATGGTTTCTTAGAGACAAGCGATTCTAAGGACAATTTATAAATGTTTCCAAATGAAGGCAAATGCTGACATCCAGAGGCAGGATAATGTAATACTTTACAGTGGCTCATGCAAATGAGAACACTGAATGCACGACAAAAGGAGCTTCAGGAATGGCTTCTAAGGAACCTGCTTACATATTTACACCTGTAATACAGATAAATATTAGCATAAAAGAACAACAACCACAACAACAACAAAAAGAAAAAGAAACAAAACCAGAAGAGAAAGCATATGTTTTGAAATGAGGCATGGATCCTTTAGAGGTCTGTATTTCTTGGAGATGGCAAGTGTTAACAGGCACCAGCTGCAGCTTCAATGCTCCTTCTTATACATGGAACATTTT
This sequence comes from Fulmarus glacialis, assembly GCF_000690835.1. Taxonomy (NCBI): domain Eukaryota; kingdom Metazoa; phylum Chordata; class Aves; order Procellariiformes; family Procellariidae; genus Fulmarus; species Fulmarus glacialis. The sequence continues at coordinate 11,808 of NW_009232451.1, forward strand.
CCTATTCCACCTCAAATCAAGGCCACCTAGGTCACCATGTACTTCAAAGCCCTCCTCATGATTCCGGCCCCTGTGATGTCTGAAGCAAAAAACCAACTATTTTACAGAGTCTTATTAGTGTGAGTAGTTTATTATTGTCTATTACACAGAGAAACTTTACTGGAATGACCTTACTGTGGATAGAAAGAGAAGCATTTGAATGTTAGGAAATATAAACTTAAAAATGTTTTAATTCACAACATCTTGTTCATGACCATGACAGACAATACATTTTTCCCCACAGGACTGCATTTCTTTCTTAGTGTCTGGCCCAAAACATTGTTATTACTCACTCTTCAAATCCTGGTTTAAAAACAGAGCTGTATATTCCTTATCCGTTTGATGCAAAAGCACCTTAAAAGTTAATGAATTTTATTTCCTGGTACCATAATAGGAATATGTTGCATTAATCTTATTTTACAGACAGTGGGCTACAGCAGATTGAGGGTAATACTGAGGATGTCTTAATTCTGGTGCCCAGCTTTAGACAAACATGAATTGATTTTTAAAATTCTCTGAAGCTAATATTGTATCACAATTCATATGTCCAAAGCACTGGCAGATTGTAGGGTATAAAGGAAACCTTTTCACCATGAGGACAGTCAGGCAATGGGACATGTTGCCCAGAGAGGCTGTGCAGTCTCTCTCCTTGGCGTTATTCAGAACTTGACTGGACATGGGCTTGAGCAATGTTGTCTCTCTCACAGTTGAGCCTGCTTTGAGCGGGAGGTCAGACTAGAGATCTCCTGAGGTCCCTTCCAGCCTGAATTGCTCTGTGATTCTGTGACTGAGCAATCAGGGAATTCACACAACAATATTATAAGTTATGAAGAGTTATGAAGAGCATGGGACCAGGGACTACTTGGAGAAAACGTCATTTAATTGATTAGCTCAGCACCACTCTGGGACTCTGGGACAGCTTAAGGAAGCTACTTAAATCATCACATCATTTTATCTCGCTCTGTAACATGAGGCAAGAATAATCTAGACAACTACCTTTTAACCTGAAATTCAATCAGCCTGGGAGGCTATAAAACACGAGAAAATATTGGACTATAGTCCATGAAGAGATTTCATTTAAAAAAAATACATTTGTCCACAGAAACAAGGCTAAAAATATTATACCTACTGACCATTAATTGCTTTGCCTGAGGTTTAGATGTTTATAAATTAAAGCCTCTGTGGGCTTGTTGGTCTGCAGAGATTTTCCTAACATATTGAGCAATCCTTGACTTACAGAAAAAGCAAGGGAAGACTGATCTAAGCAACAGCTTTTTCTTCCTGTTATCATAAAGGGCCTGAATGACGATGCCACGGACATCACTCAGAAGTAAACGTGTAATCGTGTAATTAATGACTATGTCATAATGCTTCAATGCTGGCATTTCCTGACTTCCAAGTGCCTCATTTTATACTATTACTAATATTTTGTTCTAAAGAAATGCTATCACACAGGATGAGTGTAAATGTTGGAGCTATTAAATTCACTGCAAAGACCTTAAGGGATTTCCTCTTCCCTGCCTTTTCTCACCAGACTGTTCATCTAAACAGCATTCGAATTGTACATTTCTGGTCTCAGTGCTCTGTCTGCATGAATCCAGCTCCTACAGACATGAGCTGTGCTCAGTCTCTGCCTGCCCTGCCAAGGAAAGGGATTTCTCCAATAACCTTTGCTGACGCTGGGCTGTGTGGATGGTGCAAGCTCTCATTGCTAGTGAGCAAGCAAGACCTGTGGATCTGATGCCAAAGGCTCTCCAGGGATCTGAAATGTCTCTTGCTGGGATAAAGCAGGCTGGTGTATAGGATGGCAGTTGGAGGCGTAGGACACTGCTGGAGGCAGTAAACTGTCTGTATACCCATGTCTTCTACTGATGCCCAATACTTGTTGTGGCTGAGCACATAGGAGCCAGCCTATGGCATGGTAGCTGTGGTATGTTTGGAGAAGAGGCAGCCTCTCTGCATGGCTGAGGATGTTATTGTACAGTTCCAGCCACAAGAGTAATGTCTGGCGTGACTTTAAAGACTCTCCTCTGAAACCGGGACAGAGCTCTCTGTTGCCACTCCAGCCCTTTCCTTCTGCCTTTTTGTTCCCCATGACAGCTGTGGCCTGTTTCTCATATTTGAAATAGCAAATCCAATCTTGTCTTACTTGCTGTGAAGCCTTGGGCAGGCTCTGCTCATGTCTTGTGCCACGTCTCTCTTTCGTATCACTGCTGATCCTCGTTCAGTGTTCTCAAGTCTGCCTGCGGCTGCTCCTGGTTCCTCCTCACTAGGTGTTATCCCCCCCTATATCGCTTCATCCACAAATAATTACAGCAGGCAAAAAAAGCCTTCAGCTGTTCTGGGCAAGATTTAATTTCTGGTTCGGTGAATTGTCCATGTAACATATTTCTAATCCAATCTAGTCTCCCCTTCTCACTCTGAACATCTTTCAATCTGCTAACGGGAATATTTTATTTTAGACTTGTCACCAAGTTCTGGAAAAGGATGGAGCCCCTGTTACCACATGTGTGCCTAACATGACACAAAGAGCTAGCAAACACCGGGAGAGAACAAGCTCATAACCGCGGCATGGGCAATGACTTGGTGGTTTGCTGCATCTCAGTCTGGAATGATGGTTTTAGCTAAAGCTGAATTAAATTTTTACTGCCACAAGATGGCAGATGGGAACAAGACAAGACTATAGGGAGGGGATTAACAGACCAGTAGATTTTCCTCACCTTTGAGCCAAATAATAGTTACAGACAGTGATTCATTTACCTTGTGGGCCACAATGGGATCTCCATGGCAAACAAGGAAATTTTTTCATTGATGTCAAAGGGAAGCAGATGACGCTCGGGAGACAGCTGGCACTAAAAGAATAGCATAAAAACAGCTCAGAGACTAATGACGTCAAGATTCAAAGTAGCATTCTGGCTTTTATAATGCTGATCTTTAAAAGAAGTACATTTCGTAGGTATGAATTTTAGACTCTCAAGTAAGAGCATGATTATAGTAAATGATCCTTTTTTTTTTTTGTACTTTTTAATTTTGTTTATTATTACCTCAACTAAATGTACCCATCAGGATGCAGTCCCTTTCCTGAGGTGGTATGTGGCTCATCACAGGCCATTCCCTTTTCCCCATTTTAATCTAAATAACCACCTCTCCTTCTTAGGTGGCCAAAAGCCTGAGAAATCTTCCCCTGCTCCAGGACACTGCCATGCTTGAGGCAGATAATCTCCCCACCAAAGCCAGAGCTTTATTTCGTTCAGCCCTGAGCTGCTCTGAGCAGCCTGAGAAGATGTCCCCCGCAGCATGGCCGCCGAGGTCCCTGCCACGCACACTGCTCTGCGCCGCCCTCGCTGGGAACTGCGAGGCGCAAGGGCCAGTGCTCTGCTAAGAGGTTGTGACAATCGCTAAAAATCTTGGAAGCAATTGGCAAGTCAGTTTTCCAGGCGGTGGTTCCAGCCACATGACTTACAAGTGCTTCTTTCAGCGTTTTATTTGAGAGGAGATAGGGGCTCCATCTAGATTTAATGTCACTGTGCAATGTAAGCTGCTACAAATGAAATAATACACTGTGCTTTAACAAGAAGCTAAACAGCACCAGTCTGGCGGCTCTCCAGGGCACAGGCCTACTGAATTACCAGTGAAAATCAAATAGAGCAGCTTTTAAGCCTCTGCTCACCATCTGAAGCGGTCTTGTTAGAGGGCCCATGACTTCGTGCCCTGCCCCCCAGACAACAGCAGTGTGCAGGAGTCAGGGGTGTGGGTGCAGGGAGCCATGGCAGCTTGCAGGCCCTCAGCTCCTGCAGCCCCTCGCTCCTTCCCTGAAAGTTGTTTCTGCTCTTCAGAGCAGGGCAGCTGGCGGGCACCGGGGCAGCCCCAGCCCCGGGCACCAGGCACCTCCCTGGGGCCAGGTCAAGGCCAGGCCAGGACCTGGGCCCGCAGGTGGGCCCGTGTCACCAGGGCCCATGGCTGGACAGGGCAGGGCTGTGGTGCGGCGGAGGCTGAAAAATATGAGAGCCTGAGAAGCAGCTGCCACGGGCCAGGGTGGGCCATGGCTCGGCCTCCCCAGCGGGATGGGGGATGCCCTCAGCTGTTTCGATTCTGAGCTGGCCCTGAGCCCTGAAGCCAGACCTCCTGCCCTTGCAACCGTTACAAAATCTGATAGTCCTATTACTAATTTAGTCCTGTTATTTCATTATTGGGATTGGCTGCCACTTGGTTTTCAGGTAGCATTTTAAGCTTTTGATTTTACCCAGTAAGCCCTAAGTGGTCAAGCGATGCCTGTTTGAGGGATTACCAGTGTTGGCACATGGAGGCTGGCTGGAAAAATGGAACCCACCTTGCAGAATACCTTCACATCTGAAGGCTTGACACTTGTTTTGCAAGCTGTGAACTAAAACCAACGCCTTTAACATTCCAGATAGCTAACAAATGGACTCTTAAATAACCACTGACATAAGAGACCCCAGTTTCCAGCCAGGCAGACTGGAAGTTGGAGCAGTCTTTTACGTCCCAGCTGAGTGATCGAAGGTCCAGACTGGAGAGCAAGTCTCTCTTCAGCTTGCCTAATTGAGCTGATCTGATTTCTATAAATAATTAAATATTCATTAGACCTCTGGGCTCTGTAGCACTTTCCTATTCCCTGTTCTGCCTCTTCACTGCACTGGTTCTCTTGGATTGGCCTCTCAGTTGCAATCCAAACACATCTAAGGAGCCCATGCAAAGATATATTTCATGAAGCTGGATACATTCTCAAGGAACATTAAAGTTTTGATAGAAGTAATGAAAAACTGTCCACCTTTCTGTAAATGAGTTAAAAATATCTTAAGGATGTTTTGACACGATGCCCTTCAGATTAAAAGTTGGAGAGTGCTGGCAAGATAATCTCTCCTGTCTGTTAGCCTGCCTTGGAACCATCTTAATATTTGGATTGAAACAGCTGTAGTTTCTTGGTCCTCAAAACAGGCTTTACTGCCTTATCTTCCTGTGCTGTAGTGAAAGGGTAAAAATATGGAGGGGTAGACACTTTTGTGGAAATGGAGAAGGAAACTGTTTCTGGACAGCTAGGAAATAAAACGGTTTGTTAAAGATTGATACAGTACTCACTAAGTACCAGGGAGTAGCAAAAAGTATTGCTTTCCTGCATCTATAGATATACATGGAGAGCTCACTTTTCTGGCTATTCTCTTTCATGTTTCCTATTTCCCTGAATATTTCATGTGGGATTTCTCCACAGGAGCAGTGACTCAGTCCATGCAAACCAACAATTCTCCCACTTACCCTCCTGTGAAGGGAAATTTATTTTAGTTGAATTGAGTGATTACAGCTACAGAGGAGAAATGAATGTTTGCCTTTTCAAGTGGAAGAGAAGTCACAGAACCCTCAAAGATGGTGAGTTCTTAAATGAGATTAATGGCATCTCCTAGCTGATCCCCTTGCATCCCCAAAGAAAGAACAAACTCTAGACCACACTGGATGTGCTCTGACTTCAAGCCAGGATAGTCATTAGGCCTTTCAGGTATCACCTCCCAGTGCCAGGATTGCCACCTTTGCCCTTATTTACAACCACACTCATATACAGTAGGGGAAGTATGACTCAAAACCCACTCTCTGGTGGTTTAGAGACAATATGAATTGATACAGCATTGCAAGAAATTGAAACAAATTAGATATCAGTCTGCAATGGCTTGGCCAAAAATAGGACTACATGACCTTTTTTCTTTGAGGCCTGAATGTAAGTATTTCAAACATGGTAGACTTAGCAATCATCTATACATATATGTGCATGCATATATATACACATACATATATAGATATATACATACATCTTATATATACACAACGTGTATATATATGGCTTAGACAGGTACACTCTTCGCTG
>NW_009232452.1:0-14127 GCF_000690835.1 Fulmarus glacialis
GTGCCCTAAAGTCCCTTTTGATCACTTCGGAACTTCTCTCTGCAACCTCCTCACTGCCAGCCTGTATAACCAAGAGCGGGTAGTAATCGGAGGCCCGTACCAGACTAGGGAGTTTCCTAGTAATGTCCTTAACCTGGGTCCCAGAGACGCAGCAGCTTCCCTGTGGGAAGTAGGCTAAGCTGAGCGCTGAGTAGCCATTCCTTGGAAAGGGATCATGGAAAAATGACACTGTTCTGTTCCTTGCATACTCAGAGACCGAGCTGTTCATTTTAGTAAGCAGATTTAAGAAAAACATGTTTTGTCAATTCCGACTGAAGTTGGCAGTCCAGGGCCAGCAAAACAGGGTATGAGTTCCAGGAGTTTATGATTCACCAGTTGAATTGCCGCTGGACTTCAGCCTTCACCAGGGAGATTGGAAAAACCCAGTGGGCCACAGGATGTTAGCAGAGAACTAGCCTAGCTGAACTGGACTATCACTCTGTCAGCATGAGAGTTAAGCAATACAGAGAAGACTATCATTAGGAATTATGCAAAGATACGGTCTCCACTGCATCATACTTAAGGCCAGTATGTAGAAGGCAGAGCCTCATAACAGCGCAGCAAATTTTCCAGTTAATTATAACCAAAACCCTTGAGAAAGTATTGGTGAGTTATGAAACTGAGAAATAATCTCTTCAGAGATATGGAATAATCTATTCTCTCTTTTATTCTGGAATTGCTCTAGCTTGCTTTATTTATCGTAGATTAATTTTTATTAATCACATTGCTAAATGACAGATAGCAGTATGTGCTGGGTTCTCAGTGACACAAATTGCTACCTAAAGAAATAAAGAATCAATGCTCCTTTTACCCAGGGACTATGTGAGAAGTCACAGTAAAAGGACCATGGACATTTCTGAACAAGCCAGCAGGACATGTGAACCTGCACCATGCATGCCCAGGCAACACATACCATAAATTCTAACTCAAGTCACAGTAAAAATCCAAGGGCAAGTTCTACTGCATAACAAAAAAGAATTACAGCATTTTTACAGCACAAGCAATTATTGTACTGTTCCCTCAATGAAACTAAAATTGACCCTTCTGCTGTAAATAATTATACTTGTTGCTATAAAGAAGTGACAATTATGGGCATTAATAAAACCCCTTCTGTATCACAGACATCCTCAAACAAGTTTACTGGCTGCCTTACAGGTTGTAAAACTATGATTTGTAAATACAGTTTGCAGGCAAGAGCTGACCCTACAGCATACAACTCAAGTCTTTATGTTTACAGACCCTTAAACAATAGAAAGGATGCTTGTGGCAAGCAAATTAAAGATTGGACAGTAAGTTCCCTTCATGCTCTTTAGACCTTTTGGTCTCACAGTGTTTCAAAAGGCTGTATTTTGAACATGATATTTCAGAATACTAGTGAGTTAGTAATGCTACTTCAACATGTATAGTAACATTATTTCAACATAATCATTTCTTTATCATAAATCCACCAAATATCTAGACTGTTTTATCAGTGAGCTCTTGAAAGGCCAAAGTTTACTTTTCATTTTATTGGGAAGCTTTCCAAATCTCTCGCTTAATGCACAATTTTGATATCTCTCTCCTCAGCTGTGTCTACATAAGATTTTCTTTTTTCTCATTACTGCATTACCATGTAGTGTCACTAGGAATAGAAGGAAATTACAATAACATGCTAGCATTACATAACGTGCTAGGTAGGAATTGTGAGAGGACAGAGCTAAAAATACAGATTTGCAATGCTTTTATTTGCATATGCTGTTGCCCACTCAGAACGCTAACACGTCTCTTATTGTGCAAATCAGCATTCTCCCATTTCAAAACTCGTTTGTTCACTTATCCTGAATTTATAATAATTCTCATGATGTCTGCCTCCATAATTCATGCATGGGAATTGATGCTGCACTCTTACCATGCAACATAGAGACTCAGACTGAGATACTAGTACCTCTTCTCTGAGAAATGGACTGAAACTTTGAGGCCCAGCCCTATGGCTGCCATGTACTCACAACAGCAACGCAAGTGCCCCGTGGTCTCTTAAAGGTTACGGAAAATATCCTGAAAATTTTGTATTCAGATTGCTTGAAGCCCTGCCGCTTTTTGAGTTCCAATGATATCTGCCATGGGCTTCCAAACAGCCTGACTAGCTTGCTAGCTTTTGTTTGGATTTCTTGATTGCCAGTGAAACAATTTAATCTGCTGATCTGCTGACCAGGTAAGTGTTTTTGTGAAGACGGTAAGTTTCAAGAATAAAGCTAGGTAGGTAGTGGCTTCTCTGGAAGGCTGTCTGTCAGATTGGGGGGTCCTGCAAAAGGTCTCTCAGGCTTCAGATGATTCCATTCCTTCTTATGGAAGTGTCTGAACAGTATTTCATGCCCTGACTGACGTGGCACAAGGAGTGCAAACTCCTGCTGCCAGCCTATGAGAAAGTGAGTAGACACAGTGACAAAGCAGACGGGATGGCCAGACACGTAGAAGGCTGATCCTCATGGCACCAGTCATGCTGAAGGAAAGAGGTGAGGCCCTAAGAAAACGTCCTCCTACCTTGCAATGTCTGTGGCAGGGATGGGAAGGCAATTGTGACCTCTGCTTCATGTGCAGCGCACAGTGGTTCCAGTGGGGAACTGTTGCATCACATATGAGTCTTTGTGTTTCAAAGGTGACCACCTCAGTTTAATTTACTCCTTCCTACTGCTAATCAGTGGGTAGGAATTAGGTGTCCTCTGTCATTTATTTACAAATCATTATACTATGAGTGTTGTTGAAATGGCTAAGCCACATACAGAATGAAGTATTCCCTGGACGTGGGCTGACAAAGGTTTCTTCACACCATGCATCTTCCTTTGATTCAAGCTGTTCCTATTCTAGGGATCATATGCAGATGGCCTTAATTCCACCTGTGACAATGAACCCAGTATTTACAGGGTGCCTTTAAAGGTCTGGATTAGGCCAATAAGAAATGCAAATCTCTCTGGAATTTAGACAATCTGAACACATCATGAAGTGTTTCTCTGATGAAGTAGTAGAAAGGAGTGCTTATCACTAGATGACGTAGTTTGAAATTTCTATTTCAGCTGCACTTCAAAATACTTAATAACTTAATATGGCCTTTTGGGCTGAAATACAATATACATTACTTCTTCAGGGAAGAGAGATTAAAAATACGTTTCAAAATTAAGCATTTCAAGTGAAGAGATGTTTGCTTTATTTTCCCAGTAGAGTTGTTCTTAGTTATGCATGTTGAAGAAGTTGGGCACACTGGTGATAAAGGGGATGCATTGAGAGTACACAGACTGCCTTCACTCTAGCACACTCTCAGCTTTCAACTCGCATAATTCAAAGTTTATTTGCTTCTTTCTGCATGTCTTCTTTAAGGTACTTTTAAACTATACTACTTGGCAATTGCTGGCAATTCTCTCTCTCCCTCTCATCCTGTCTGGGCTTTGCAGCCCCAGATGCTGCAGGACTGATCCCACATATTCAGCACAGGAAGTAGCCTGGCATCCTAAATGCCACATATTGCATCCACAGGGCATTGCTAGCTGACATGCTTGGCCCTCCTGTTCTCTCACTTTAGGCTGGAAGAGGAAAGTACCAACTGTCTGTGGTGTCTGTAAGAGCAGCAAGGGTGGCTGAATGGGCCATTCACTGAATAGAAGGGTTTAATGGGGCAAATCCAGCTGAGCCAAGCTCTGTAATGTAATATGAGAAAGAGACCAGGAGGCAGAGTAGAACCTGGATGGTCTTGCCTTCTTTCTTATCCTTCTTGCTCCTTTCCCCAGCCTACTGCTCCCAGAGTACTTGCTATCACCAGCTGGTTCCGGTGTTATCTGAGCCAAAGTCTTTGTGATGTTTACTCTTACGGCTTTTTGAGATGTGCCACAGAATAGCAGGAGGAGGGTGGTATAGTGACAGCATTTTGCTGATTACATAAGTGAGATAAAAGAAGTGGAAACACTCAACCTTTATCATGGCAAGACTGAATGGAAATCTATGCGACAAAGAAAACTTGCTTCTCCCCGCTGAAGCTAAAAACTTGCAGGAAAACTTTCCAGAGAAGGTCAGAGGAGCCTTTTATAGTGGAGTGCGGCAAACAATCTAAAGCTCTTTCTAACATAGATGAATATATAAATAACACTAAATACACGCAGTCACCGAGCATTATATTTTTCATTTCTATGTATGAGCCAGATCTTTGCAATAAATTAGCATTCCTTAGTTGAAGTAAATGGAACTGACCAATCTATGTACCTCCAGACAATTTGGCCCCAGGGTCTTTTAAACTTTAAGCTAACTTGCCCTGAAGAAGTAAAAGGTACAAATGATTCTGCCTTGGAAGAGTGAGTCCCTCAATAGTTGTTGAAGAGCACTCATAGAAAAAATATTTGCATTTGTACGCTTTTTATGCAAATTCTTTAAAACTTTACTGACTCTTACGTACACAAATCTTTGAAAAAAGAGAATATCCACAATAAGACATATATTACACAATTTCCACAGAGCCATCACCTTAAATTAAAAAAAAAAAGCCTTGCAAATTACAGTCATTCTAAAAATCAGACCAGCTTAGCCAGCTGTTAGAAGTGCATACATTCATCATTACTGAATGCATTACTGCTTTAAACATATACAATTCCGAAATAATCTCCTTGAAATAAACACAGCAACAGCCACAAAACATGCTGGACCTGAAATTGAAGACAAAGCAAGCAGTATTTGTTGTATTAAAACTCTGACAAAATACATTTTAATCATGTCCAGTCTTATGAATTCTAAACCAACCCGGAATGCCATTTGGCCTTCATGATTAATGTGTGTGTACTTTATCGTTGTAAACAGAGCTTCCTGAACATTCCTATAAAGTCTGCTTTTTGAATCAACATTTAAACAATCAGCATTGCCCTTTCTCTCCTTTTATGTTGTGGTGGTTGTGTGCGGATTCTAAATAAGGTATAAGATATCAGGATTTTTCATATTTAAGTAGAGAAAAAGAATTTAATCACAGAAGAAAGCTGGAATTCTGAATGACCTCAGGTATTAGCTTTGTTGACTTGAATGGTAGAATTTGTGCTCTCCTTACCCACCTCAGGAATTAAAGAATTTTATGTGACATGGCTGATGTGTTGATCAATAAAACAACAACAATCATTTACACTGCAAGTTTAGTGCAGTTTCAAAAATCTGCATTAACCAAGCTGGTAGTTGTAGCAGAATCAATAGACAAGGCATCTTGCTTAGTGGTGTGCATAAATGAAGTATGACTAAACTTTTAACACCCAATGAATACAGATTAAGATGATAAAATCCATACGCAGAATGTGTTCTGCAAACTATGCAGTGACAGTGTGCTTGAGAGTGTAATGCACAATAAAATGTTAAAAGTATTAAGAAATTCTTACTTTAATTTTCACTCTGCTTCACTCAGTATTTACACTGTGAGTTTGCAGTCAGCATTCATTTTATTTTAAGACCTGTTGCAAAGGACCTCGCTAAATTTGCTGCTGTGTGTTCATCTCTCAGTTCTATAGCTTCATCTTACTTTAAATCTCTCCTCCTATTTTCCTAACCACTCATCCTCTTACTTGGCACACTTTAATCTCCTAAGTAGCTCTCTTCTATTGTCAGTGAAGTTTGTGATGTGTCACTACTGCTATAGGAGTCAATCATCTTTAGTTCATGATGCAGATAAAAGGAATGAAACTGTTTTTTTATTAATGGTCTAATAAGTTTGTGTTTAAACAATGACTCCAACTGGTATTATTTTAATCCAGATGCTTGAATACGGAAGGACTACACTATAGCTTTGTGAGATGAAGTAAAACAAACATCAAATCGTTCTGTTTCTAATCTAATCTGCTAAATCATACAGTTTCATTAAATCTGCTTTAATTGCTTTCTGTTTTTTCCTCAGGTGGTTCACACTTCCCCAAAGTGTTGCATTTTCTTTTTAAAAAGTTTCTGAATGACCAACAGGATGGCATTTCCTAAATGCAAACCTACATACATATAATATATAATGCAACCATGAATATGTTGCATAGTAAAAAAAACCTGATTATACGAAACATTGAATATTCTGAAGAAACCCAAAGAACATTTCTTTTCATTCACACATATACAAGTATACCAGATCTGTATTTCCCAGACAAACAGAAATTACCAAAAACCTTAGCACCACAGTGAAAATAATTGATAGTCATTCACTATAGGTGGAAACTCTTCCTACAGAAACAAAAGAATTAACCATTTTTGATGACACATGATTAGCCAAAAGGAAAAACATCCTAAACTTCTGAAAAATCTGTATTTCTCTCATCTGTATTTTCATTTATACAGAGTATTGAGCTCATTACTGGTTCTTATTCAAAATAATCTAACCATTCCTCTGTTTTCTTCACTGAAAAGCAGGCACCTTTTATTCTAAGCAACAAGGACTTACACAGCATCGTGTATCTGGCGGTGAAATAAACCTCTCCAAATTGGACATTAGTTAACGGGTACTATATAACACTACAGAATCCGAGCTACTGGTTTTCCAGGTTGATTTTTTTTTTTCTATTTCTGCTATCATGTTCAATTAAATGTAAATACTTTATGAATGTTACAGTACATATTGTTTAAATTGGCTAACTTACTAAGAGTTGATTATCCTAAATCTGTGAAGTAAACAAGAAGACTGAATATTAAAGACAGTAGCTCAGCATAAAAAATGTGATACGCCCTTGAACTTGTAACACTGCAGTAAGCAATTACCTTAAAGAAGCCACCCACACAACAGAACTATGGCTTTGTTCCTTATCTTCAAAGAACAAGCCACTTGCATCTGGATCAAATCCTTTAAACAATACACGAACACTCAACATCAAAGCACTTTCATTTTCTTCAGTTATTTAATTTAATTAGAGCTAATACAGACATGAATTTAGACACTGATTGCTGTGTAGAAAATTCCCACGTTCAAAAAATTAATCAATTTGGGTTTAATTTTATAAAGAATTTTCCCCCAGTACCTGACAGGAGCGCCTCTGCTCTGTGCAGGTTTCAGCAAGACTGTCACAGTGCTGTCAGTTTGATTCAAAGGTGTTTCAAGTTCATATGGTGGCATAGAAGGTGCTAGAATAAGAAAAGAAAAGAGGCAAAAATAATAATTATTCTTGTATTTCTTCTTTCAAGAGCTGTATCTTTATTTGAATAGGTAATTTTAAAGACTTCTTCAAATATAAAGACCATATTGTAGGTCTAAGATGCTTTCTTTTACAACACAAGTGTGAGACAACTGTTAAATAACTTCAGCAAAAAACCCCCAAACAAACAAAGAAATCCCAGCTCATTGCCAATTTCAAGACAGGAAACACTTACTAGTAGGAGTAAGTTTGCAGAAAGTATTGAGAATCCATTATTTGGAAATGAAAAGTTATCTCAAGAAGAGCATCTGCAAATGTGCATGCTGAAGTGACTATAGTTTTTGAAACTAAGGCCAGCTTTCTCAGTATGTCAGTGCTATTAGGATGCACTCTCAGAATTTGTCATTCCTGGAATTTTAACTAGTGCTGTAACTGTCCTGGGTCTACTGTCCACCACAGACATAATTTACAATAATGAAGCAGGATTATCACCACGAGAGCTTATCTTAGTTTGAAGCCACACTCAATAGCACTTTTGCAAACTGTGTCTTCATTAAGGAATTACAGTTGTGATTAAAACAAACAATGCCTCAGTTATTGTCTTTTACTGTTGCTACTTTTTTCAGTACTATCACCTAGTCGCATTTTTATCATTATATTGGATGGAAGGCTGCTCGGTTAATTAATTGTTTAGCAGTCTGTTGTATCCTTATTGTCCAGTTGTCAATGATGACACACAACTAACAGATTTAAAGGCTATGGAAGCAAAAAGTGGTCATTGCAATGATCTTTTCTGACCACAGGAATAATGCAGGGCAGTGAACTGCTTGAAAATTCCTGCTTCAAAATTCCTGCTTGAAAAAGAAAATACATTTGGTGGGGAAGAAGATCTTTTCTTTAGCAGGTTCTTCCAATGGCTAATTATACTTCACGTTGAACATGGAGACCTATTTGGCATCTCAATTTGTTTAGCTTCATCTTCCAGACACTGGATACTTTGTGTACCATACTGATGAAGTTATTCAGAGTGTATTATGCTCCACATACAGATAATATCAACCTCTAGGCTCCTCTAGAAAATTAAATAGCTCCAACAACATGAGTCTTTCTTTGAAGTATATTTTCCAATCTTTTTCACCTTCCCAGTAGTAGCTGCATCTACTTGAAAGGTGTATGAACTTCTCTCTCCTTTATCCATATTGCCCTATATATCCAAGTAAGGATTGCATTAACACTTTTGACCAGAACTCTTCAGTCTGCTGTGAAAACATTAACATCTTCATCGCCTTTCATGGATATTCACCAGTTTTGAAATGCTTCACAAATAAAAAAATTAATCTTCAAAAACCTCCTTGTAAGCTGCGAGGGTTTTATTCTGTTTACAATCCTGGATATAAGGCACAAACATTTAGACTAATCATTTTAAGTAATTTGGGTACCCACTTTGAGAAGCCTAAAGGCATAATATTCCACAGTACTTTAAAGATTTAGACACAATTTTCACATACTTCAGTTTTGCAGTTTTGAATATCCAGAACTTCTTCACATAATGCCCCATTCTCAAGTTGACCATCCCGAAAATAAGGGAAGCACAGACTAACTGCATCTCCAAAAAGGTGTATGAACTCTGAACATTTTTGGAACACTCTAAGTGTCATTTCTTGACCTTGGTCTCCTGCCCACATCTTAACAAGTCTTGTAATCTTCCTAACTTATGACTCCTAGGTTCCTACTTGCACTCTTTATTAATCTTAGTCTCCCTCCACCAAAATTGTCTTCCTGTCCAGGATATGAGTTGTGGTTCTCCCAGTCCCACCTTTTAGTCCTGGCTACTTTTTCTCTTCTCCACAGATACTTGGACATTATTTATTCTTACACTTTTCTCCTGTCTAGGTTAGGACTCTTCCTCCTCCACGCTGCCCACATATAAAGAAGAGAAATAAACAGAGAAAACAGGAGATACTCTTCCTGTTCACAGTTTTTGCAACTGCACACCCTGGTCTTCAGCAGCAGAAAGCTCAGATGCACTAAAAGGTAAGGCCCTTAGAGACTCTCTGTCTGTGTTGGGCCACACTGAATTGATGAACACACAGGCAAGGCTCTAACAGCTTGGAGAACTTAAATCTGTTTAGTAAGGATGTCACCTATGGTGACATTTGCTGCTCAATTCTGTCAAGTTTCCACCATTTGTGTGCAAACTGCAACATTTACAAATTGCCCAAATCTGGACAGATTTTCAGAGAGATGGCTCAGAGTAATGTCTCTCTTCTTGCTAAATATTTAAATCCCTGTTTGAAAGCACTTCAGTAATGTATCAGTCACCAGAATTTCTCATGATGTCAGCCATGTTCCTGAAATGGATGAAATTCTTCTTAGTATGAAAGGCAGCATACAAAATTTCAGCCCGCACAGCTGACTTTTCACAAAGTTATATGCAACAGAAAACCGTCTTCTAATAGAGTGCCCATCAATTTTGACAGCAAGCAAAGCTATGAGCTCTGCTTTTGGTAATACGTATTTACATACAGATCACTTCATCCATCAGTGCCAATCACACAACTGTAGAATGAAACATGGCAACTATTTACAGTACAGAATAGTACTACTCAAACACTTAACACAGGAAATTAAGAGTATTTTCTTCAAATGAAAATACAGTCTAGAGTTAGACAAACTAAAATGCAATGACTCAGTTCAGAAATTGGTCAGAATGCACTGTTGCTACCTCTTCTGTTCTAAAAAGCAGTGAAACCTTTTATCCATAAATGTTCAGCATTTTCGTTTCACATCTCTCCAAAATGGAGAGCACTGGCCACATCAAGAGCCTCAAAGCCTTACAGTGAGACAATGAGATCACAGGCCAGTAGCACTGCAAAGAGGGTACCATATTCAAAAGCTAAAATTTCAGTTGTGATTTTTCATTCATACTAAGAAATGTATGCGCTCTGCTTCTATTTTACATTCATCAAGAGATTGGCTTTAACTACTCAAAGACAAGTACTATTAGTACAGTAACTAACATGAAGTAAGGAGAGAGTGGGGTGCAGACAAGACAGCTTGCAGAACCTCACCGCATGGTACTTGGAGGTTAGTCTCATTCCCAGGCATGCCTGCAATGTCTGTTTACACTAATGAGTTTTAGTTGCTGACATATCAAATTTAGAAAAGAACAACAATTTAAGATCCAGCACTATTCCCAAATGCCCAGATTCTCCTCCACTCTCAATAGTCTCCTTCCTTCCTCATTCTAATAAGGGTTGATTCTGCCATCCTATCAAGTCTTGCTATGTCAGAAGTTGATTTCTGACAGAGAAAGTTTCTGCTCAGTATAGGAAAGGGGATGGAAAATGAACCCCAGCGTTACTGATCAGTGTTAACTAGGTTTAGACTTTCTATAAAGAATAATTTTCTAACTTGAAAATTAAGAATGTTTTTTTTCTATACAAACAGCTGTATTGGCAATAATTTCCACCTTGCATTAACTGCCTTTTTCTATAATAAAAAAAAAGAAATTGCCCTATTTCTGATTAACACTTGTTACTTTTTTTCATTCCAGTGAGGACAGAAAATGAGTGATGGGGAAAAGTGCAAAGAATGAGAGTAAAAGAGAAAGAATATTTTGTACCCAAATGCCTTCCTTTATCCTTTCTGAAAAGCAAAGTTGACCACAAATAGATAAAGTAGTTTTCTGTAAATATTATCGAGGGGCCATAGTTCAACTGTCAGTTTAATTCCCAAGAAGACTGTAGAGAAGTGAAGACCTTTCAACTGTAACTTTGCAAAACATTTTGTCATCAATTATATAAGCATTTTAGAGTATGTAATAGTATTGCATCCCATCAGCTAGAGAGATGAAGTGTTCCTCTGCCTCTCGGAGGGCTTTAAAATATTGTTCATGGATCTGTAGAAGTGACAGAGTCATGCTGCTGTTATCTGAAAACCACTAGTCCTGATGTTCTTGTCTAATACAGTTTCACATCCACTTCAGTCCACACGCCTGCTAGGAACATACGCAGGCTGGCACTTAGCTACACTTTCTATGCAAGCGCTAGACATATAGTATTTCTGCTCTACTCTCAATTGTTCATGGCTCATTAAAGAGATTTTCCAGCACCATTACTGTACTAATTTAGAATCATGTCAAGGCTGACTAAGCTCTGAATGGAACCCTCATCCTCATGTCCAAAAAACCCTATGCTAAATGTTGCAACAGCAGCTGGCACTGACTGCAGGCACATAATTCATAGAGTTTCTTGGGTGATAAGTTACAGTTGTGAATAGGAATTTCAAAGTACGAGCTGATATTTAAGCACTTGGAAGTTTTTCAGATATGTTAATGTATGTCACTTTGACATCTTCAGGGATAAACATGTATTTTACTTTTCCAATTTGCTGCTTGTTAAATCCTAAACAAGAAGTAAACAACAAATCACCCATGTCATTACCATAAGCAAACAACAATATTCTTTAATCAAGTACCTGATATTTTAGTGGTGAACTGATTTGTGATTGGAGGTCCAAAGCCTTTAGCTGTGCTGGCTCTGATGGTAAAAGAGTAGGTAGTGCCGGGATACAGTCCAAAAAAGAGATAGTGCGTTTCATTTCCTAGCTTTGAGACTCGTCCACTTTGATTGGATAAATCTATTTCTGGGTCAAAGGAACTGACTGCTTTGTAGGTGATCTGCAAAAGAATAAGAAAGTTATAAAATGCCTTGAGCAGACGGACAGAGATTGCATCTTTATCCAGTAAACCCTTCTGATGTATGCGCTGTCAGACATTTTATGATAGGCTATCTTACTCTCTTACACTCTTCAAATCCCGAATCCCACGAAGGGACACAGAAACTCAGCCATAACTGGTATGAGTTATTACTTTTATAGATACAGAGACTTAGAGGCAGCTAGATTACCACTCTAAAGGATGGGTTCAGGCTTACATTAATTCCTTCAAGATGCTGGCTTTACCAGTGTCATTTTTTTAATTCATCTTACTGTTGATTTTGATCAGCAACAATAACAAAACCAAAACAACCAGGTAAAAACAGATAAGCGACTAACAGAAGGTGTAGCCCCCAGTTCCAGCTGACTTCACTATAATTACACTTTGCTCTGAATAAGATTATTCGTGAAAGATGATAAGGGCAGCTTAAGGCAAATTTTTCAGAAAGTGGGTAAAGCTTGTATTTTAGTCTGAAGCTTAGCTATTGTAATTGCTAATTTGGAAATTTTCAAGTTATTATATTGTACCTAGGTCAGATTCTCGTTTGGAGGAAAGGAGAGATAAAATGTTAAGTAATATATGCAGAGTGTATATTGTATCCTCAGTTCCTTCTTTGATTCAAACAGTATTTTTAGTTTTCATTAGAAATGTTAATATAAGTTCACAGTAAAACTTGATCCAGATTTCTTCTATGAATTACTAATTTCCATGCACTGTAATGAGAATTTGAAAATAAGAAATTCATTAAAAAATTAAAAAGTAAAAATGATTCATCCCTCCTTTTTAGTTTTAAAGTTTCATTTGTATGCGAATAATTCCAACACTCTTACTATATAAAGTGATAACTGACATTCTTTTTGCTATATTTATTCCGTATCATTATAATTAAGAAGACACATAAAGCATACATAGAAACATCTAATGTGTCAGCATTACGCACCTTAAACACTTGCAATTTCCTAAAACCTCTGACTTAATGAAAATTGATTTTTATATGACCCATCTAATATAACATCAATAAAGTGCTGAAAATGAGTAATAAAAACTTGGATATCATCTAGATAAACCCTGACATTATTTTGGTAATAAGGCAGATCCTCTACAACTCCTCATCCGCAAATTGAACTGTAAGTCCCTTAAAAACCGCTCAACTAACCCTCCTAATTATAACATTAGGACTACACTACCAAATATCTGACCTTTTATCAGTAAAGAAATTAAGGTTACATATTGCCCAAAAGAATCTCCCTTTTTGATGGTAAGTGTTGTTATGTCTGCTTGTGGGAGAGTGGGTCATAACTTTTTTGCAGATTTTAAAAGCCAGGTTAGACAACTACATCGCAATTATGTTTTATATACAGCTGATCCTGTTTTGCTGCAGATATATGAACTGAATGACCTCCTGCAGCTCCCTTTAACTCTGTTTTCTATGTTTCTATGATTCTTAACTGGCTTTTCCAAAATCTCACTTAAGTTTTATTCAAAATAATACCCGGCTATCGGAGACTCTGCAATCTATGTTACATTCTTATAAATTTTTTGCAGTGTTTAGTGATTAGACAGCTAAGTGGCTGATGTTCTGTAATGAAGTAAGTTCTTCCATGCCTCATGCAGAACACATGAAAAAAAAAAGTGTTTTGCCTGGTTAAAACGAACTTGCACTGTTTCTGTATTTCACTCCTACTTGTAAGACTGTTCCTACTTTTTCTTTTTTAAACTAATTTCTTTCTTACATCCACCATTGCTAATGCCAGTTCAGCTTTGCAATGATGGGAAAAAAAAGGGCATGAGGGTCATTTTGTCACTGGATGTTGACTATTTTTATCAAATTTAGATGAAACCTTGCCCAAAAGACTAATCCTTTTATTCCTACAACTGCGGACCTGTACTGGTGATAGAAGAGCAAAACGGTATAATTTGTTATTATGTCATTTCTTCATCTAACGGCTTTTTTATTTAAATATTGGTAAAATAATTGGATTTGCACTTAATTTCACAATAGCAATGAATGGTTTAATACTTGATACTTCAACGCATAGTTTTTCCCACCACACGTACTGAAAGACTGTCTCCTTCAGGCACTAAAAACAAATGCCTGGCCCCAGAAAACAGAGTAAGTTATGAGATTTTAACAACATAGAAAGTTAGGTACTCAGAGTAAGAAATGCTAGACACAGAGGTGAGATTGAGCTTTCTTTCTTGGAGCAGGGATGCAGACTTGGGACTGCACTTTAAGTTCATCTATCTGCTGGGATCAAGACCTCCTGC
>NW_009232452.1:14137-43857 GCF_000690835.1 Fulmarus glacialis
AGTCTTCAGGCTGCCCCTACAAAAAACGGCTACCGGCTGAAGAGCTTGCCCTGGAAAAGGCAACCTTGCTCCTAAGGTCTGAGTCAGGCTTACATATTTGCAGTTTTGCCTCACCCAAGCTATGTGTCTTCAACTCTAGACTAAAGTACCCTGCACTCTCATACTTGCTTTCCTCCTGGCACTACAATTCTTTCACCCCTGGTTGTGTACAGCCCAGTGGCGGGTGGCAGGTGAATGGAAGGAGCATTCACCCCTTGCTGCAGCTCTGCGCCTGAGTCACTCCCCGGCAGGCAGATTATCATGAACTGGGGAATCCCTCAGGCTGACATGTCCCCTACCCAGGCCTTCCCCTTACTAGGTTAGTGCTCACCTGCTAGACCATTCTCTGAAAGGTGAATGCCATGAGCACCATAGTTTTCATGAATGTACCAAATATGGCATATGTTTGTGTAAGAGCAGCTTTAGACGCTATGCTTTTTAGATCAGAATTGTTGATGTACACACAGCCAAGGCTTAGATGCCTCTTTGTCTAAGCTTTGGCTAGCAACAAGGCATAGGCAGGAGCTAGACACCTCACTTCTCAAGCTTGGGTGATTTGGAGCTGTGCTGGATGATGTGCTTGACAGCACAACGATCAGCCAGAGAGGTGCCTACTGAGACATCAAGGATAGTCTAAATCAACCTATTAAACACAGGTACCTAAATTTCATCTAACTTGTCTGGATCTTATCCTGTGAGCTACTTCAGTTAGCTAAAATATACCTGAAGTACACCTTTACATTTCATCTGAAATACACAGGTAAAATGTCCCTGTGATTCACTGTGTATATTTGTTGACCTCCAGTTATTTTACCAGTCATATTTATAAAAACATGGTGACACATTTTAGGCTTATAAGCAAACATCAGGGCAGAAAAAGTATTGACAAACAAGCTTTCAGCAAGTAGGTGTCTGTTCATATTCAGCCACCTGACTGGACTGAGTTGGCATCTTTAAAACAAGGGACGGTTTGGTTGCATTAGTCCGTTGGTACCTTTTGCCTAAAAATTAATTAAATCATGTTTCTGATTTAGTTGATTGCCTTGCTCCCTCTGTCTCTGCTTTGAGGTGTATTAGACAAACAGTATAAGAAGATATCAGTATTTTCTTTTCAATATTCTCTTCACTGTTGGAATGCTAGGTTCTTTTGATGTTTGGGGACTTGCACAGTCCTGACTACCTTAGAAAGTCTGGCCAAGCTATTCTTTTCCATCTCTGAATACACCTGCACAACTCCCATTACAGCTGATGGAGTTATGTATGTATACACATTTAAGAATGAATTGCATGTATACAGTGCATATACTCCTCAGCAATGTAATTAGACATGCATGCATGTTCGTAAGTAGAAAGATGATTCACCACTGTGTGTTTCTATGTACATAAAGCCTAACATCAATAAAAACATTAACATATTAACTAAAACATTCTGATGCCTGAAGATCGGCAACTGTTGAACTAGCTGGCAAGTAGTTAGCTTTATAAAAAATCAATTCATACTTTTTCATAACATTTTATCCTCTTACAATAAAATAGTTTTCAAAACAGTATCAATAGGTTCCCATTCAAATTAACTTTTCTTTTACACCGTATCTCATTCAGGTGTTTTTTTTTTTTAAACAAAGCATTTCAATACCAATTCTGTAGTAAGGTCAGGTAAGAAGCTTAACAGTGATTACTGTCTGACAGCTTAATCTGTGCAGTCTTTTGTCAATTTTTCTAAAAGGTATTCAGGCAGAGATTCCACATAAGGAAAAGCAGCGATTTTTAGACATCTAACAACATATAATTTTGTTAAATTTGCATTTAAAAAATGCTAGATTTTTTTTAATTATGCCTGCTTGTTTCTATTACAATAGGCTTCCTGTAACGAGTCTTACCTAAATGTGATGTTGACTGTCACCACTGTGTTATGTCTCCTATTTTTTTAAAAATTCACTAAGATCTTTCAATCTTTTAAATATTTGATCCACATTACAAGATAGAATGCTGTATCAAATGGTTCTAAAAATAGCAGTTTTCTTAAAGCTGATAACCAGGGACATCTGGGGGCCTCCATAATTCACTCCTACATTATATATTTGATTTTATTACTTTGTAAATGCTACTATCTTCAAAAAGAAGATTCATTTTACATAAACTGGAAAAACAAATTTTCTTACTAATTATGCACTTTTGAAAATCAAAATTATACATAAAAATTAAAACATGTCAAAATGCTAGGTACCTCATACAAAGTAATCACACCATATGTTTGCGCTGGCTCTCTCCATTGAAGAAAAATCTTCTCTTCAAAGGTACTCCCTTGAATGGATTCAAGTGGCACAGCACTTGGGACTAAAGGATAAAAAAAGGGAAAAATGCTGTTTTGAGAAAAATTTCAGAAGGAGACACTCTGCTTAATATTTGTGCTATTGAGGCATAAAAAATGTCCTACTATTATTTCCCCAAGACTGAAGCAAAGGCCAGAGTAGATCAGGAGAAGAATGATTTAACAAGATAGTGCCATTAAGGAAATATATGTGTCACCTTCAATCTAAGAAGGAATTAGCGAGCATCGCACTTATCCTGTAAAACACTACTGATGAAAGAAAAGGACAAATCAGCTTTTTATAAGGAATTAGGCGATATCTCAAATATAAATTCTTGTAAATAAAATCTATTGGTGATACCTACTTATCAATAGTGTTACTCTGAAAAAACATATTAAACATTCATATATGAAAATGGACAAGCATTGAAATAACAAGATATAGTTTCAACAGACCGAACTAGAATGATTAGCTTGGAAAGACGAGCCACATGTTGCATAGAACAGCGATGCTCACTGACATTAGGCCTGAAGACCTGCAGCAGGGTGAACATAAGGAAATTATAAAGCAGCCAAACTGGAAATCTGACATTAGTAATTTTTCTTAAAGTCTCTTAATTTATGAGAATGACCTCTGAAGAGTCAGGGATGTCAGAAGGTTCTGATAAAAGGTATGTCAACTGCTCTCAGGTATCTACTTCTGTTTCCTGTTTGTTCTGCAACAATTGCCTTATCCCCGAGCCAACCTCAACGCAGTTTTCAGAGAAGGGGATGTGTAAACTGTACGTGAAAAGCCAGTAAGAAGACACACTTAACATTTTCCACATGCTAGAGAAAGAAGGTGAAAACTACTTGCTGCAGTGGTTGAATTAGCTTCTGAGACCCCTAAGATTTACCCGAATGGTTAAAGAATAGGAAGATCTGAAAGCAAGACATCTGGTGACTCCTTCCCATCGCTAGGTCTGGTAGAGCACTACCTTCCTCCTCCATGCTGTTGGTCTGGGAGTTTACACGGTTTGAGACTTCATAATCACCTCTCTATAGCTCTCCGCAGAGTCCCTTGCTCTACCAAGGGGAAGCTCCAAGGACACAGGTGATGGTTTCTGAACTGCCTTACCCGTATGGACCAGTAAGATTATGCCTTTAGGGCAACCTTAAGTCTGGGCACTAAACCTTGCTTCCAAGTAGCAGAGAACTGGTAAAACTCATTTGGAATCATGGGGTTAATGATTTATATGTAAAGGCAGAGGAATTAAATATAGTGTAAATAAGTTGGAAGTATAGCAAAACACTGTGGTAACCCTCTAAAATTATCTGAAGGCCATAAACTCTGAGCAGTTATGCCATAAGGGAGGTCAAACACTGGCAGAGGTTACCTAGAGAGGTTGTGGGATACCCATCTTTGAAGATACTCAAAACTCAACTATACAAAACCTGGAGCAATCTGCTCTCACTCGATCTGCTCTGAGCAAAAGGTTGGACTAAATGAGCTCTGGAGGTCCCTTGCAACCTACATGATTATGTGATTCAAAAAATTATGATGATTATTTGGGTCAGTATACTCTGTTGTGTTACGTCCAGATTTATGTACCTTACTGAAAGTGTATGGTATACTAAAAAGTTATAATTTTTGTCCAAGGTATTCTCTCAACCACTGATGCTGGTTTTCAATAGGTCTTGGAATAAGATAAAGTTCCAGAGGGCCAGGAATAAGAAAATATTATGCAAAATTTTAGAGCAAATACATAAACAGATAACAGATAACAATAAGGTCTTTAGCTTTGTCATCCTACAACTGAACCAAATCAAAATTAGAGGATGATAGCAAAATTAATTCTAATTAAACAATTTTTTTGTTAGCTATGCTTTGTCAAATCTGTTGCATTAGCAACTATACATTCCTAAATTGTTTAATTTCTTCCCTCATATATTTTGTTTAGAAATTAGTACTGTACAAAACCAATACAGCATATATTAAATGATTTAATAGGTTTAAATGACAGACTTCCAGTATTTATTATAAGAGGAACTCATCATTGCTGAAGTTTTTTCTAGAAATCTTTCCAACATGTTTGCAGTAAATCTATCATTGACCTGGAAGAAAACACAAAGCCATTCCTGTTCAGATTACAGACGATAAAAATGGGAGGAGGACAGATCTGTTATATAAAGCAATGCCAGTTATTTGACAAGATTTCTTTGAACAGTATGCATTTTAAAATGGCTAAAAGCAAGGTCCAAAAAACTAAGGTACACTTGTAGAGGGCCCTAAGGGGCTATACCTCAGCACTGAGTGTTCTGGAAAGGTGAAACTGATTCCTGGTGCATGACCAATTCAACAAGGAAGCCTCATTTTGGTAGCGTAGCTAACAGAGCTCCAGTAAACTCTCTGCATGTATAATCACAGTAATATCACAGAGGACTTAGGAGAATGGTATAACCTTTTCACGCAATATTACTAGAGCATTATAGAGACACAGTAGCCAATTCTGCTGTCCATGCTTCAAAAAAGACACTCACAAATTACATTATTGCTCCAAATAAAAAAATGAACTCTGAAAACTCCACATTAGCCGAAAATTACTAAAAGGAAGGGAATATCTATGTATTTGAATGTCTGTATATGGAATATGTTGTCTGAATAAGCAATTAACGGTGTCCAGTGGTTGGAAAGCCGAAGCTAGAGAAATTGAAACCGCAAATCAAGAACAAATATTTAATGTTGAGCATACCACTCAATAGAAAAACTTACATGAGGATACTGTTGACAATCATCTGAAATTTCTTCAAACTGATACTGGAACTTTTAAGAGGCAGAACATAGTTCAAGCACAAGTTACCAGTTTAATAAAGAAATTATTAAATGATGTGTGATGTTATAGGTTATGTAAAAGATCATTATAACACTTTTAAGACCCTTTATTGCTTTAAAATTGTTGAAGTTGGTGGAAAATCTGTTACAGATTTTAGTGAAAGTAGAACATGCACTTATATAGAAAAGCGTATTGACTATCAAGTAGTATGAATGTACAATGTATATGTATATGTAAATACAAAAACTCACCATCTTCATCAGTTTGTACTACAAGTTCTTGGCTTTCTTTTCGTCCTTCGGGATTCATTAGTACTAATTTGATGCTGACATTTGTGTATGGTGATAGATTAGTAATTGTGTGCTGGGGATGTGAACTTTCTGTATCCCAGCTCACTTCTTCTCTCACTTGCTCTTGTCCTCCAGCCTGGTAACGGTAATGGACTGTGAGGTTGTATCGATGGCAACGTGTGACATTATATCCAAATGGTTCCCAGCAAATAGTGATTTGTCTAGATTTGATCTCCATAACCTCTAGTTTTCGTGGCCCACGCATTGGATCTGCAAAATTACCAACATAATTCTGGTATGATTATTTTTTCACATTATAATAGTAAGTAACATGAGTGATAAGAAGTCATGCAGTTCTATAAATATGACATATAAGCAGAAAACAAATTCATTGCTTAATCTCTCATAGTGCAAATAACAATAGAAGTATAGGTCCTTGAAAAATCAGGAAAAACAAACAGTGAGAAAAAGAGAGAGAAGCGTCTTGATGAAAAATGAAGAGCAAACAAAATACCACAAAGTTTTTATGGTTAAACTCAAACTGCACCATACAGTTTAAATGATACTTGCTTTTTTACCTATCTGTTGCTTGCAAAAAAAAAAGTACGTCCGATTTTTTTTTTAAATTAATTTGTGTTAACACTTTTAGAGCAAAAACCTTCACAAACAAGTATCTAAAAAGAAAAGTTCATTTTAGGGAAAACTTGCAAATGCCTGGTGATTTTCTCCCAGGACTGCTTATACAAAGAAAAAGTGCTAGGTGTTTTTTCAGCTATTTCTTATTCATTTGTTTTTAAGTTAAACTGAATGCAATTACTCAATCTCTATTTGGCCAGGACATTAAGTTAATATTCCAATTCCTTTAAAATAGTCCATAGGGTTCTTTTCCCATAAACATTAGTTGTTAATAGCTTCTTTCTTTCTGTTTTTTTTTTTGCCACATCTAAAATAAACAGTGCAAATACCTCAGTTTGTAGTAGTGGTTTAGCAAAGAATCAAAAGAAACGCCAGGAGGCGCATCAGCCAA
Organism: Fulmarus glacialis; assembly: GCF_000690835.1. Classification (NCBI taxonomy): domain Eukaryota; kingdom Metazoa; phylum Chordata; class Aves; order Procellariiformes; family Procellariidae; genus Fulmarus; species Fulmarus glacialis. The sequence goes on from NW_009232452.1 coordinate 20,618, forward strand.
TATCCTACTGCATTTAAGATTTCCTAAAGATCTCCCATTTGATTACCAGCCATAAATCACATCTAATAAAATCATACCCAAGAACTTATCTATCTATATACAAGAACCAAAGATTGTGGTTGATGAAGTTAAATTTTCTTCAGCCCTACTGGTCCCAGCAATTGAAATAGAAAAGTAAACCCAAATTTCCACCATATTAGAGCAAAACCACTGAGTTGACACACATCCCACATTTTCAAAACACTGTCATTAATAGAGCTATTATACATATTTAGCAATAATCTGGGTTTTTTTCATAGTGGAGCCCTCAACAAGATTAAAGACAATGTCTGGTTTCATCCACTGCTTCACTAGTTAAATGCTTAGAAGACTTCTAATGAGCTAGAAGCCTCTTATACGTAAACAAATTAATATGCATCTTCCCTCTTTTATGTTTATTAATCAACATGTCTTCACTAGGAATGTTCTAAACAATTTACACAGGATTTAATCTTTTTACTTTTTAATAAAATCCCTGCATGCTTGAAATATTTGTTCAAAGATGTTATTCATCTTAACTCCTTGAAGAAAAGGTGTTAAGAAATTGCTTGTTCTCTGTAATATCTACAAAGCAGGGTATTTTTTCCCCCTTTTAAATCCTCCAGCTTCTTTTTTTTTTTTTTAATTAATTTCCACTACCCAACAGTGTTGATCACCAATACAGAATATTTGCCAATTGCTGACAAAATGGCAAAGCAAAACAAATTCAATAATGGATCTAACCTGGTCTCCTTTCTAGTGACTAGACTGAGTGGTAAAAACATCCTCACCAAGGATAAATCAGTATAGAGCCATTTACCTGCTTCCACCCTCAGATACCCCAGCTAAGAATCCTGGTGTTCGGGGTATTTGTGATATCTTCTATTGCTACAACAATTAAGACTAATGAGAAGCAAACCTCAAAGACAGGCAAGTCCTAAGAGTTTCATGTCTTCCTTAAGCATTTACTTCTGCATAATTCAGACATAAATTTCATGAAAAAGGAGTTTTCCTTTTTTTTTGGTTTCCTATCAGCTTCTAGGCATGTCTTCATCTAGGTGAGACTATGAATAGCAAAGGACGGTATTTGATGGGTATTGTGTAACTGTAATGCTATCCAAAGGGGCTAAATAGGACTAGAAAACCAATAAAATTGAGGTGACCCTGACATACAACATTAAGCAGTTGAACAAAGTTCCTAGCTGCAAGAATATGGAACAGCCTGCTTAGTTCCATAGTAGGCACATCAGAAAATTCACAGGGGAGCTGAGAAATCATTTTATTAGAGACATAAAACTAATTTGTAGCATTTTAAAACTGAAATTGAGTGGCTGTACAAAAAAACTGGATCAAAACCTATCCAAGATTTCTGCCCAGGAGGAAGATATTCTTATGTCATGTTACCTTAATAAAAAGTAAAAGTTAGCCCTCTAGTTAAATCTTGAAGTCATTGCTATCAGAATGACAGATACATTTTCACTTCTAACAAAACAGACATGGGAAAAAAGAGATTAGATTGAAAAAAGATGGAGAGAATACAGCTTTTGTTGATATTCACAGCATAAAGCTCATCAGACAAGGCAAATACCTGGTTGTTTTGGTTCCTGACTTGATTCCGTAATCTATAGTATCAGATAGCTATGCAGCTCATATCTGTTTTTTGTACCATTCACTCAAAGATTACACAACTCATAGGGCCCTAATGACCCCTTCGTGGGGTAAGTGTAGTGTGTCAACCAGCTAATGTGTCAACCAATGACAGCACTTCGTGGAAAGAAAGGGAGAGGTAGGTTATTAAAAAACCCTGGGACATAGCAGAGACAGACACTTAAGGAAAAATAAAGCAAGATCTTATATGATGCACCAGGTGGGATAACTGCTGGTTTATGGGGGATGTCAACTGAGAAAGTGAGGTTCAATATTCCAAAGAGGTTTGTCCATGAAAGCGCCTCTGAAGATACAGGCCTGTACTCCAAAGAATTTACTCACTTTGTGTCCTCAACCTCATTTTTAAATTCTCAAAATTGACATGGTTAGTGGAATAGATGATGCTTTATTATTTCTTTCATCAAATAAACCTAATTCCTGAATTACCACTACTTTACTTGCTTTCTTTTATTTTTCTTTCCAATACCACACCTTCATTTATCAGACATGACTTCAGTACAGACCTGAGGATATCAGTTCTCATCTGCTCTATATTGTTAAGTTCTCAGTCATAACAGATCTATACGCTTCAAGTACATGAAAATTTTTTGTTAAATTCAGCTAATTCATACAATAAGCAGGAAAGAGATGAAGGGAAACATGTCTACTTTTAACCAGAAAAAAAGACTAAGGTAACAATGGAATTTTTGGATAAAAAACCATGTGGCTCAAAACAGCCATGAAAAATAGCAGTTATTGCAACAAATGATAGAAAAAGAAGTTTCTATTTGATCAAGTTAGCACTGAGCTTCTCTGGAGGTATCGTTGTATACCCCAGAGGAAATATTTAATGTGATACGGTTCTGAGAGCACAGTACATCGCTTCCAATACACTGGAAAGTATATTCTCTTCATCATGAAGGATGCAGGATATTTAGGACAACACAAAAAGAATGACAGCTAATGACTATGGTTTTAAAGGGAAAGCATGATGACTTCATTTCATTGATTTTATTTTCTACAGGATCTTTTTATCAGTTTCCCATGGTAAGTTCCCAACTTTAAGTGAAAAAGCAAGCATTCTACAGAGAAGCTGCTGTTGTGCTCATGAGACTTGCACTAACTATTCATGTAGTACTTGAAGGTTGTCATCCTAGCAATGGTCTGCTGCTGTTACCTTGCATCAGGTAATGTAAGTGATACCTACACAGGGAAGTGTCATTTCACAGTGCTAATCACAACTGAAATCACATATATTAGAGTAGAAGATGAATAAGGAGATTAATATGCCATACTGATTACATTATATGCAACATATACACCTCATACCCAACAGCTATTTGCTGAACCTTTGTTTTTTCCTTACTTGGTAAAGGCCCACCTGCAGAGAGGTTATACAGCCAGATCTCTCCACTCTGCAGTTCTCTAGATGAACTGAGCCTCTGTGTTCCTCAGTATTGCAGGTATTTTCTTATGCCTCACTGGTACAAATCATGAGACGAAAGGGGAACATAAGGCCTACCAATTCATAAGAGAAGAGGTTTTCCTCCCAAAGGAGGGCACTGCCTGACATGCCTGAAGCTTAGCCAGGTAGTTCTTACTAACTTCCCTGCTGGCGCCTGCAGCATTTTCATACAGCTCTCCTTCTGCCAGTTTCAGCAGGGTATCAAGCAGTGAAGTCTGACAGTTGCAGCTCTGACCTGAGGGATCAGCAAGCCTGGTTCTAGCCCCTGGCACTTTAGCAACCAATTTAATCGGTGATCTTGGCTCCTTCTCTGCTCCTCTCTGTTTTCCTGAGAATATGGAGCAGAGGCTGACAGACAGGATCAATTTCCATTGCAGCTGCAATTCACATCTCATTTCTTTGGAACTTCACACTTTACCTCTTACCACAAGTACAATACTTTTTCAGAAACTCAATTTCAGAATCACAGAGACATTTAGGTGTATTTTTAGCATCCTGTCATTGATCATCAAAACTTGGGTGTAGAATGAAAACTCAGACTGGAAGTTTTGTCTTTTCACCACAGACTGCACAGACCTACTGAAATAAGAGATAAAGAAAGGAATGGCATGGTGATTTTCTACTCCATGATACTCCAGTAGCTGCAGACATCTGGTATGTGTTAGGTACCATTTGAAAGACATCTGAACAATAAGAATGAAGAATTTACTTCTTGTCTAGCTAAACCGCTAAACCACTAAGCCACTATTAGTGCGGTTTAGCTTCTGTAATCACAACTCTTGTGATTTAAATTCCAGATTGGACTCTATTGTCCTCCCACAGGAAATGAAGGATGAACAGAACAAGAAAATGTAAAAATTTAAAATGAAACCAGAATCATCTGAGATTTAAGATATTATCCACTACAGCTCTTTTAAACACAAAATTTAACTAATGATAATTAAACGTACAAGCTTTGTCACAGATTACCTAAGCAGTCTTGTTCAAATTATTTAACATTCCTCTGAGTAAAGTGGGAGTCATTGTACTCTAGCATCAGTATCAGAGGATGTCTCATATCATCTCATGAACACCTGCAAGGAACTTGCATACCATAGTGATGGAGACCATAAGCACACACAAACTTTAGACTTCATTCCACACACTAAATCAGGGCCACATCTGATTCAGCAGACAATTTAATACATGTGCTTGTTTCAAACAAGGCTACTTGTGTTTTAAGTAAGTCAAACACATGCTTTAAGAGTTTACCAGCACTGGTAAAAGTGATCAGGCTGTGAGTGCACTATACTGAATCAGAAGTACCTTCCAGGGAAGAACAAAACAGAACAGCTGAGGAAGAGACATAGGAAGTTCACTTTTCCCTGAAGAGAAACTACAATATTAAACACAAGGGAGATTACAACTCTTACTTTATATGTATTTATGCACACCATTTCATCCATGTTTCTCCTTACTTGGTAAAATCCCACCTGCAGATGTTACAAAGCCAGACTGCTCTACTCACTCTACAGTTCTCCAGATAAACAGATACTCTGCTGCTCCTCCTATGTTATGCCTCAGGGGCACAGACCATGAGGTAATGAAATATCATTTCATCTATCGGGGTGAAATATCATTTCATCTATTGGGGAACAGACTATATGCCTCGTGAGCCAGCTGCTATCGAAGTAATAATGTTTGTTTTGTTTTTAGAAAACAAATCTCAAGATTTGTACATCTATAGTCAACACCAAACAAGAAAGTAGGTAAAGCATTTTACTTGTTTGGCTTGTCCTTATTTGATTTGATTTGATATCCAATCTATACATGACTGCAAACAATTTGAGGTTGTTTGCAAACTTGGTCAAACAGTTTTGTGAAAGATCACATTCAACCGTGATGGAGTGATTTTTATACTGTAATTATTCTTCGTCTGAGTTCTTCAACAACAGTTCAAAAAGAGGTTTTCTGTGCTCAAAATAACACATGATTTATCAAGTCTGGTAATAGATCAGGGTTTTTCGAATTCCAATTTACCAAAAACTGCAGAGTGCAATGAGGAAAGAAACAGTGGGCAAGATTTTGGGTGGTGTAATTTCACAGCTTTTTAACAAATTTTTATTTAGGTCAATAAAACCACATTGATTTCACACAGCTGCATCTCAAATCCAAAGAAGCAGTCAAATTTGTTAATATAAAGAACTGCTTTGTAGTTAGGACTAGAGGAAGAAAAGGGGCACTTTACCTTCATGATTTTTCATACTGTCCATTATTGGGTTATAAAAGAAAGGAATCAAATAAAGAGGAGGCAAAGAAACAAAGGGATAAATGCCTCATAACATGAGCAATATCAAAGTCCTAATATTATGTTGCTGATATCATTGTCCTGCTGAGTCCAATCATCTTAAAGTGAAACCAAAGACTATGCTACACAAAGTTGTGGAAGATCCAGAAACAACCCTTGGAATAAAGAAGGGCACATTATATGTTGGTCATCTTACTTATCTAAGACCACAGTGTGTTGTGGCAGCAAACAAAAATGTTAAAAGCAGCAAAGAACAATCATAAATTTGTAAAAAAACTTGAAACATTGATTTCATCTGGGATACCTCCACTTCCTTTCATGGAGCAGCCATAGAAATTGATAGCAATAGTTACTAAGATTATTTAGGTAAAAGTAAATGACCGCAGAAGATACCCAGCATCTCCTGGAAACATTTCAAGTTACGGTATTTAAAAATCTTACCAATCTTTCACTGTTACTTACTAATAGCATTTCCAAAAGAACACATCCCTCCTTCTGCAAAAATAGATGCCTCCCACAGAAAAGCAGCACTTCTATCAGTCTTTAAATGTACTCCTTGACACTCTAAAAAATGTTGGGAGCAAGCCCTGCAGAGCTTCAGCGCTAATGAGAGAAAGAACTATGAGACAGCAAAACTGAAATGATAGTCACCTGCAATCCAAAAGAGGAAGGAATAATCAATTATATATATATTATATGCTGAAAACTAGACTATGCCTGTTTTTCTTTGAAAAAATTCTGGAAAAAACGGTTTCTTTTAAATGATATTCTTTAAAAAAATTTTTTCTTCTTTTTAATTATATTCTTTTAATTATATTCATTTGTCTTCCACAGTCCAAATGCCAGCAAAGGAAGATGAATATAAGGTTGTATGTACCCTAAAGTTATCAGGATGCTAACTTTGAGCAATAGCCTGTGGGGATTCCTTCTGCACCCTTCCAAGTTATTGTGGACTTAAGAGCATTGAGAGGCAGGAATAAGCTTCCTGCATATGTTTCCCTCAGCACCTTCACTAATGTGATCAGCATCCACAGTGTCATGGAGAGAAGGTGTCAACAGGACAAGACTTAAGCATAAAAAACCACATCTCAGGGCAACCCCACCACAGATAGTTTTGTGTCTCTGGACTAAACCACTTCCCAGCACCTGAGAACCGGAAGATTCTCACTTACGGCATGTGCTCACACTCAGCCTGTTTTTCCTGCCAGAGATGCCAGCAGTCTACTGGGCAAAAGAGAAAAGCTAGCATCTCCCAAACTATCCTGCTGTCAGTAAGATTACAGCTAACACCATTCTTCTTCAGCGTGGAATCAGATGCAAGATCGTGCTTCCACTGATTTTGTTTTATCGTATACTTCGGAAGAATTGTGTAATTAAACCTTACGTGTCTGTAGGAGATACGACGATAGCATTTCTCCTAGTTTATATACAAAGAAGCTGAAGCTCAAAAGAAATGAATTATCTGCTGAAGGTTACAAAGCATCAGCAAAAGCCGTGGAATCCCAATTCTCAGTCTCATTTCTAATCCATTAGAACATAGCACTCAACAGGTTTTTCTGCACTTTGTGGCCAGAACTGGTTAGTTCCAAAATGTGGGACCTCACAAAACAATAAAATACATACTCACAGCTCACAGCAGTAAAATGAGCAGGCCAAGTTCTTAAAATAAGCAAGCTTAAATCCTCACTCACTTCTCAAATTCAAATGTGAGATATAGTAGAGGTCTACTTTCTCCAGGAAGGATCATAAGTACTAATATCAGCTTATCACTAGGAGAGTCTTTTTGTGATATTTCTAGCTGAAACACAAGCTAAAAAATATAGGAATTCTTGGGAGACAACCACGATATTTAGCCCGTTATAGAACATACATTCTAATAAGCATCCAAGGCATCAGCTCACCACTTACAAAAAATAAGTGTAGCTTTTGCTTGAAACCAGATGAGGCATGGGATTTAAGCTTTTAGTAATGTATTATTACAAGCACTGGATACAGAAACATGAATGAGTGATATAATACTGCATGAGAGTTTCCTCAACTTTTTAATCTCTTAATTCTCCAATTCATGGCTACACATATCCCATGAGGCCTATGTCTTCAGGCTGACATTCACAGTTGCAAAATATATTGGTCTAATCATCAATAACACCCTTTTAATCATTAATAACACCCTTTTGAAGTTAGTAGTGGTTTTAAGTGTTAGTTTCTATACAATGTCTTCTTTCATGAGAGAGCTGACATGAACTTTTCACTTTATAGTAAAATTTAAATCTGAACCAATGCAAATTGAATCTAGTATTTCTTTATGTTGTCATTTTATAGGTATACTCTGAATGGTGAGTCGTTTAAATTCTAATACATTTAAATAAGGAATGAAAGAAAAACATCATTCGATATATTTTTGTCAAATTACCTACATTACATGATTACTCCTCCACAATCAAAATCAGATTTTAAGTATGAATGATACAAACAAGATTACATTCCGAATCTGCAACAGAGATTTTAGTTGCTTGTTTAAAATGACATACCTAGCTATTCAGTAATCATTTTATAATAACCCCTTTCATTTCTAAATCTACTTAGCCATCAGCCACTAGTGAGGAAAATGCTGGCAGTGGTTTTTACAACTACACATTAGTTTTACATTTCATGACAAGCTAATTCTAGAGAGTTCGAAAGACAGACAAGCATGTGTTCTTAAGGTTTTCTTTCTTTTGCACGAAGGAAGCACACATCTAACTGAGAAATGAAAAATAAAGAGTGCAGACATATACTTTTCACTTCACACATATGGCAGTGGCAATTTATCCCAACTTCACCCCAGGAACCCCCGTGAATATGTAAATCAACAAGAAATAAAAGGTTGTGACAAATACCTCTCAGAAGAAGTACTATGGTAAGATGGCAAATGAACTACTTCTGGTAGATGCTGCCTTTGGTAAATCTACCTTTGGTGGATACTTGGATCAGAACGATCTTTGAGGAAAATTAAAGTCAAATGACCTATGTTGCATATATTGTCCCTCCTGACTGAATCTATCACAGGCGTTTAACCCTTTTTCTGAGTTGATCACATGGCTGGTTTACAGTGTCATTATTGTCCCTTTCTATCATATGTCCATCATATGTTAACAAAGCAGATGTCATTATCTCCTGATCTGACACAGAGACGCATTTAACCAGACATGTACCTTCACACCTGTGGCACCCTTCAGAAGTTGGCACATCTAGCAGCCTTCTAGACCAATTTATACAGCATGTAGCCCAGATGCTGCTCATATTTGAGAAGCTGGAGGCAACACAAAGGAAGCTGAAGGTCTGAGGAATTGCTCTTGTGGCCACCTGACATACCTCCTTCACACAGTTACCACGCAACAGTATTGTCTTCACTGAACATGAAACCATCTGGTAATACAGGGTCAATACAGAAACTTCCAGATATACTAAGAGATGGTGCAGGTGGCTTGCTCATAATTAAGCATATTAATGAGAACAACAGACATAATTTGACCATGCACCATGAACAGGAGAAATGGCATTAATGTAACATACACTATTCTACTCAGTTGTCAAAAAATGGGAACCCAGGAGAACAGTATAAACATTTAGAAGGTCTGGTGTGAAGGAAAAATCTTGTTTCTAGCCCATCTTCCTGGAAATGGCTGGAATACACCTATGACACTGTAGTATGGCAAACTGTTCTCTTTATATGCTAATACAGTATATGTATTTTTGTACAGTAAGTGTCCCAATCACCTTCTAATTGTGACTAATATTAATGGCAAAGCCTGCACTGTTTGCTCTGTTGTGTGACACATCAGCATGTTTGAACTCATTAAGTTTTATGGTACAGCTGCTTGAGCTGCCCCTGAAGTCAACTGGAGAAAAGATAAACCATTGTGTAAATTAGTGAAGGTTTCAGCTGCTCAATACCTGCCATGAAAGTAGAAGCCCAGAGACTGTTTATTATGTTGTGCAAAAGAATAAATGGGCAATGCTGTTTCATAGATCAGTCAGAATAAGATGTAGCAGCGTATTCTGGTTATCACTGTGGCCTATTGCTACTGACAAATCACATTAATTCAGAGCTGTTACGTACAGTGGTGTTAGCTAAATTGGGGATTGAAAACAGGCCTTTATTGAACCTAGATGACAGGACAACATGGTCATATAAATCTACGTAAAAGAGAAAATGCCACCAATCAATGTTACGTGTCTAAAAAGAATATTTACCATTCTTTCTAATCTGACACGTGCAATCAACCTTAACCAAACGATGTAGAGTGAGATCGGTTTTGACAAATAACTCTCAAATGCATAAACCTGATAAATGAATCAGATTCTCTGTAACAACTGGTAAAAGAAACTTCGAACTTACATACATGTCAAAAGGGAACAGAATATTCTGTCTTCCTGCTACACTACTACGTGCTAACTACTATTAACATGTAAGTACAATATTAAATGAGAAGTACTGTAAAGTTGAGAAGATCACCTGTTTAATTTGTGACAAGACCCTTTTCCCAAAGAACCTCCTACGTAATTCCCAGTCAGTCTGGATACAGCCTTTAACTTTCCTCAGGATTTTTGTAGGAGCTTCACACAAGCCTGAGGACTCACTAGCTACTGCGTAAATGAAGGTGCTTTTTCACCCACCAATCTAAACTACCATCTTTGTCTTTGTATATTGTCAGTAACTAATAAATTGGGCCTCAGTATCAGTTGCAACACTGAACTCTGATTCCTTTCTTAAGCTAGCACAAATGAGAACAGTACTTTACTCACACTTTCTTAAAAGAAGCAAAATACAAACTTCTCCTACTCTATCTGGGTAACTCATCAAGTTTTGGATGTTTTAATTTAGAATGATAAAAGAACTTACATAAATGATATAGGTAAAGTAATTTTTGTTCTTCTGTGTATCGGGCCACCTTGTATGAAAGGAATTTTTTGCTGATTATCTTTCCCATTCAATACCTATACATAATGTCTTTATACATTAAAGTACTTGAAAAGTACCTACATTAAGAGTATACACTGTTGACTTTGTTGGTTGAATATATTCAGCCTTTTTTTTCCTGCTATATCACATATCTAGAAAATTTCTTGACAAACTCCCCCAGATTGCTCCGTCTCTGGCAGATTTCTTTGAATTTTCCTGTGACAGCTGAAGAATTTATTTGCCACCAGTGTTCTCTGCTGTACCATTCCCCGTAAAAAGCAAATCTAAGAAAACATGCTTGCTTATGATGGGAATTTATACTGTTATACTGTACTATGAAATACAAAGAAAACCAGCCCATCCTTGCTTCCGACACATTTGTAACAAGGAAAGAAACATGCAGTGGAGGAGGAAGGAGAAGAGCTGGGAAAAAGGGGTGTAGTGGTTGGTAAACTGCTTCAAAGTTAATTCTCTTTTTCCTCATAAGATTTAACAGCCCTAAGATTCCCACAAAAATGTATGTACCTGGGACTTTGATGTCTGCCTCAGATACAGAAATATATGATACTACTGACAAAAACAGTAGACAAAGGAATATAAGCACAGACTAAAGAAGAAAATATGAAAATAAACATGCTTTTGTGCAACGTGTATCACAGGTTAGTTAAGCCTGTGTTGTTTATTTCCTTTAAGCCATGCTTTATTTCCACACGTGGTCTTGAGCCTGTGTTGCTTATTTCCTTTCTGTAGTCATAGAGATTAACCATTTATCAGGACTACATTTCCCTACGTTGCCTGCAGCATTCCCTGCTTTAATCGCTACAGGTCACTTTGCATTTGGTTATGTCCTTTTGCTGCCTTCCCCTCTTCTAAATTTGGTCCTGTCAAATGGATTAAAGAACGTGTGCATTTATGCCAGAATCATAACTGACATGGAAGAACACAAAGCAGCCATCAAATATTGAGGGAAGTGGAGGTTATGGGAGGTTGCTAAAGTACCTGCAATCCTGAGCGAAGGAGAGGGGCCAGGACTAGATTACAGTTTCACTGGTCAAAGACAGGCAGTTGCGTTACTGTTGAGACATAAGCCAGCTCTACAGGTCACTCAGGAGCCCTGGATCACAGTTTTACCACATAGCTCAAGGAAAACACAGAAGAGGTGACTAGTAAAAGTCTACCAGAAATAAGCTGGTGTGACAAATTACAGAACTGCATATGACAGCAATTACATAAATCTGAAAACCAGTCACCAGTGACCCAGGATTCAAAGTCCATTAAGCATTGTTTTTTCCAATTGAACTGAACTAATGGAAAATAATTGCTATTCTGAAAAAGGTCATACACAAAGTAATAAAAAAGCAAGTGCTATAGAGTCACTATTTATACGTTACTCTAATTTGAATTTATAAATTGCTGACATCTGTTATAAATCATGCAGTTTTCTTCCTAGCACAGAAGTTTCTCATCGCAGGCTTTCCCCTGTCTCTATCATGATTATGAAAGTAAAAAATTCAGGATAATAATTTACATGGAGTTTGTGGAGTGCTCAGGTTTTCACCTCTAAGGGTGCTTTTCATTAACAAAACTGGGAAGAGAGTAAAAAAAAGGCAAAAAAATCCCAAAACCCAAAGGTAAAAAGCAACAAGAGCCTACAACAGCTCAAAATCAACAGCTCCCAGAGCATTTGGCCATAGAATAGCCACAGAGCAATCCTTATTTAAAAATTAAAATAAAGTTTTAAAATAGTTTCATTTTAGAAAACAGGAAATATTCACAAAGATATAAACCACACATTGATATTTTAAGTATCAAAATTTGCATTTGCGTGATAGGAAATGTAAGCTCTTATTTGTGACTCAGAATTGAACTAAATGAGAAGGCGACAGTAAAAGAGCTGCTGCTTTTGCATTTGCAGAATGTTTAGGGGTTACCTGTTATAATCTTGAATTATGATTATGCTTATTTTTTTGTCAGTAATCTACATGCACATAAAAGTGGTTTGCTGGATTTGGTATACATATGCACACAAAATCTAGAAATATTCATATAATGCATAACCAACTTAAGCTAGAAGTTTCTCGACAACTGAGCGGCTGCTTTATGCTTATGTAAGTCTGCCAGTAGCACAATCGCATTTTAAACTAAGTTGTATTTGTAAGAACAAACAATTTCATTGACTTGTAAATGGATCGTTATATTCAGAACTTCATTTCTAATAGTTAACCTGAAAAACCAGAACATAGCCATTAATAAGGTGTTATAAACATTAATTGCTCTTGTTATACTAGATGGTGCAAACACTCCTGTCGAGTGTTCCTGGCTGGATCTCAAAGGTCAACTGTAGAGACAAATTGGAAAAAAACCTGGCAGAAAGACAATATGACAGAGACTTGAAGTCAACAAAAACTCATTTGCTCACTTGCCCCATCCAACCCATCAGCTGAAGTCTGTGTGGATCGGTATTATTCACGCAGGTGATAGGGCTTAGTGGAAAGATCTCTGTACTGGGGAATCTGAAACCTTGGCTCAATTTCTGGCTTAGGCACTTGTCACTGGAAGATCATAAAAATCCCGCTCAACACCTCAGATTTGAATAACTAAATCCTCTGTTTGTAAAGCACTTTAATATTTATGGCTCAGAGGTGTTACACTGGAAGAAGATATTATTATTTTTTCAGTATGCTCTGGAAGTTGAAAGGAAAGCAACATTGAAAGCCAGGGCATCTCTAGCTATGCCACTGCTGAGGACACTCACCAATTCATACAACTGTGTTGAAGCTAAATGTATGCGGTAGTCTGCTTCACTAATACATGACTTCAGAAACGCTGACAAACTGATGTCATGGAAGGCAAGAGCTTAATTCAAGACAAACAGGTGAGTTAGGATGGTGTATTGGGTGCAGCTGCCCAGGTGCTGGCAGCGGCGGGCTGCAGGGGCAGCCCTGTGCCAGGCACAGCTGGTTCCAGCCGGTTCCAACCGACCCACTACAGGCACAGCTGAGCCCCTCAGCCAAGATGGTGGTGCCTCTGGGAAAGCGTACTTAAGAAAGAGCAAAACACTACCTAGCAGTGAGATGAGCGAGGGAAAAAAGTGTGAGAAGCAGCCCTGCAGACACCCAGGTGAGAGAAAAAAGAGGGGGAGGTAGTGCTACAGGTGCCGGAGCAGACTCCCCTGCAGCTGGGGAGAGGACCATGGTGGAGCAGGCATCCACCCTGCAGCCCATGGGGGATCCCACACTGGAGCAGGTGGATATACCCCGAAGGAAGCTGTAGTCTGTGGAGGACTTCATGCTGGAGCAGAGGAAAAGCGTGAGAAGGAAGGAGAGGCAAAGAGGAGCTGTTGTGGACTGATCCCAACTCCCATTCTCCATCCCCCTGTGCCACTCGGAGGGGGAGAGGAGCTGGGAGTGGAGGAGTCAAGCTGAGCCTAGGAAAAAGGCGAGGAGGGGGAGGATGGTATTTTAACTTCTCTTTGTTTCTCACTACCCAAATCTATTTCAACCGGCAATAAATTAAATTAATTTCCCCCAAGTCGAGTCTGTTTTGCCTGTGATGGTAATTGGTAAGTGATCTCCCCGTCTTTACCTCGACCCATGAGCTTTTCCACCTTATTTTGTCCCCCTGCCCTGTTGAGGAGGGGGAGCGAGAGAGCAGCTGGGTAGGTGTCTGGCAGCTAGAGCCAGCTGAGGTCAACCCACCACAGATGGGTTTGGTATTTTGAATATTTAGGTCTGATCCAGGTACAAGTGAGTGTTCCCTGAATGAAGAATACAGTATCAAGACCTCAGTAAATAGTAGACAAAAACAGGCAAGAAATTTTGGACTACACAATTTTTTTTGTTTAATTTTTGATGAATTCACAGTGTATTAAGTATTGGAGCAGAAAGCAATCATTTTACATTGTATCAGCACCAGCAGTGTATAACCATGGTAAAACAATAATATTTTGAAAAATTACAAAAGACTATTCAAGACATAAAAAGGAAGTATCAAAGAAAGAACATCTTTCTTTTGATGACTACATTTCTGTAAGTCTGCAAAATTATTAAAGACACAGACATTTTTTACTCCTGCTAAATTGTTAGTTAGATATGCTACAGAAAAATGATTTTAATTAAGAATTAAATTAAACAGGGAGTTTGCATGGACAGAACTTTCAAGAAGCCTTAAAGCACATTACTATTAGATCTCTGAGAGAATATTTTGACCAGGATTTTCCTACTCCTTATTTATATGGCGATTTCACAACCTTAATGCATATTTACTAGTATTCTAATACAGAAGCAATTCCCAACTGGAAAAAAAAACCACACCAAACCCATTAAAAATCAGGCCTTTTAAGAGTTAAAGCAGAAGGTGCTCACATGACAGCTCAGAAGCATTTAAGTCCACTTCAGCCCTTTCACTGAACGCTGCTTCTAATACTACCATTAAGAATGTAAGTGAAGAGGGGTTGGAGGGACCTGGTCCCTCATGATGCAGCCCTTGCTTATGACAGAAGAAAAAACTCTGTAGGCAACAGCATGGAATTGCTTAAGTGGTCATTTATATAATAATGTTTAGCATGGTACAAGTGTATTGTTGATTTAACTTCACTGATCTGAGGCTGCTTCTAACACCAGCTTGTGCCAATAACAAAAAATACCGTTCTTGGATATGTTACAATTGTTCAGTATGGCCACACAACTACCCCTGGAGAAAATCTGGTTTAAATTATGAGCTAAAATGAAAGAAAAATCCTTCTACAAGGCTAAGCGTAGTTGTTCTCTCACTGAATTCACAGGTGAATTCAGCCACTGCATAGTTATACGTGTGGCTGTCATAGCAAATCTTCTGTAGCCCAGTACACAGCGAGGAAAGATTTGCAAGTTCAGAAGGCATGCATCCTTTGCCCTCTCCAGCATGCTGCAGCACAGCAATTCCCCACAGAGTCCTATGGTGCATAGGATCCCTGTAGTGGCTTTCTGCCTACAGCAATGGGACCTTAAAAGCTCCCAGCCATACCTGAAGCCCGTTAGTGAAACCAGGCTAGGAAAGGCAAGTTTTGCCTTAATAGAACAGGAATGTGGATGAAATACTATTGTAGGTGAAAGATAAGACAGGCAAGTCTCACATGCTCTCAAGTTTCCCATCAAATAGGAAATTGTCAACAAAAGTCAAAATATGACACTGTTACTAACACTGGGAGATTGGGGCATATAAGGTTAACCTCCTATCACATTCAGGGAACTTCTCATCCTTCCCACCTAGGGCTGTGTTTGAACGTGCAAATGCCCCAGGAGAGATGGTCACCACAGGACTGCCATGCACCCCTGGGCATGTGCCCAATATCATTATTGACATGAAGTCCTATGCTTTGGAGGCATCCCAAGAATTTCCATCCTTGCTTTCTTGTTTCCTGGAAAACTTGTTTTCTGACAGGTGTAGTAAAAGCTGCTGGCTCACACAAACAGGAAAACATACTTTTGGTTTTCTTCATTTCTCTCCATTGCCCTTGGCAAAATGCAGAAAGAAGCGGAGAGCGGAACAAAGGCTCCAGCTATTCTCAGCTGTCTCCAGGAAGCGCGGGGGACCCACCACACACAGACATGTAATGGGATAATGAAGGAGCTCAAGCATGCTGGAAACTGTTGGTTATTCCTACGGCCATGCTTAGTGAAAGCTTCAAGTCAACCAGACTGATAAGACGCAGAAGTGCCAATTGTCTCATCAGAAAGCCTATTCTCAGTACTAGTTGATAGTTTAATTTAGCAGATTCAGGGCATACGAAAAAAGAACTGAATAAAGACAAAAGCTGTTTATTTAAATTAGGCTTTGGCTCAGAATGTCACCTGTCACTAGAAGGAAGCACTATATGTCAATGCTATAGGTGAAAGACCAAGACAGGTAGTATTTATGTGTGCTGCGCAATGCCACGTTACATATCTGTAAGAGGGCTTTAAAAAGACAAACAAAAAGCTTAAAAAGCTAACCCATTATTATGGAGTTTCTGCCTTCTAGCAGAGGGAAGTCTAAAGCACCGTTATGGCATCTATTTTTACAAGTTTATGCCAAATCATCTATCCAAAATTTCTCTAGATAAATTTGCAGTAACAAGTTTAAAAACGCATACAAGAAGTTAGTTACAAATGGCAGAACAAGCCCTAGGAGGCTTCTGGCAGCTTCACAGGCATTAATCATGATCCATATATAAAAGTACTCCCTGTGAATTCACATAAAATAAGGCAATAATTCCATCTACAGTTTCCAATGACATGAACAAATGACTCAAGATGCAATCCTGTTGTTTATGATGTTGCTAGAATCTCTTGATAAAGGTAAAGCCTAATGTTTATAACTATAGACACATTTTCCTTACAGTATGTTCAGCAGACCATAGGATTACCTACATGACTGTATGTTGTTGAAACAATTTTACTCTCAGTACAACCAAAAAGCTATTTAAAACTACAGTAAATAAACCCATTTGCTTCAGCAGAATTTGCAATTCATTTCAAATTTTAAAAATAGAATTAGTTATCATGATCTTAATGTAGAGCTATCTCTTAAGTCAAGAGGGAAACATACGGACAACAAAACAAATACAGCAATAGCATGGAGACAAAAGAAATAGGTGCATGAAGGCTGTCCTATATATTCATGAAATACTTTATTCTTGCCTCAGGCACTGTCTGAAATGTCCTGGAAGAAAACTCCTAATAGCTGGTTTGAGCTTTCTCCATTTCCTTTAATGAAGAAGAATGAAGAAGAGCATCTGAAACATTCTGAAGGCAATCTACTAAAAACATTGACTAATACAGAGCTCCCTGTATAACACCCAGTAATAATTATAAAGATCACTTACATACAAAAATGCCATTACGAAAACATAATTAACAGTCAGAAAAATGCCAGACAGTATCACAGACATCACTAAAAATCCTGAGTTCCTTTATTTAGTTACAAAAATTAAATAATTTTATTGTTTCTCAATAAACCTACAGAAGTGCACAAACAATGCTGGTATCAATCTGAGTGCTCTGGTGGTTGTCTTGTGTATGCCTTTAATATTACATTTAGAGGTAGGTATAGCTGGGTGTCTTACAGGAAAGAAATTTAGCAGTGATCTGCAGATATCTCACTCCTGTGTAAATATATTTTTATATGTATTTAGGTCTGGCAGTCCACTAACGATTGCTCTTCAATTTAAAATACATCTACATATCCAAAATTTAAATAAGGCAATGTTAGTACATTAATTTTTATCTTGAACTCTATTGTTAAATAATATAAAAAAGCCATATTCAAAAATTTAATATCATTGGCTAATTTCTTGAAAATAGGCAAAATAGCACATAAATAACTTGCTCTTTAGTTGAAATAGAACTGGATCATTACAGAAGTTATGGAAAGAAAGTGAAGAAAAACCACACACTGCATGAAGATGCAAACTGAAGAAAAGCAAAGAGGGGGTACTATCAGGGCTTAGGTTAGCACAGCAAAACTATCTTTTTATTTAAAGCATGATTTCACAAAACACAGGATTCAGGTTCTTGACTCCCATCACATTTATGGCTGTGATCTCCTTCTCACACAAGATGTTTATTGATAAGCAGGTGTGGTGAAAAAAATCGGGCTATTCATGTGATAGCTGATCTACGGAACTGTACTAAGCCATTGCAGACCGCAGATCACAGCCAGCTTGGAGGTCCTGCTCAGAATAGCTGCAATGGCAGGGAGAGATATTCCCAAACGCTGGGGAGGAAAGGGCGGCTTACGCTACACTGAGCACTTGCAGGTGAGCACCCTTGCTATTGAGGAGAATTTAAATAGTAGCAAAGACAAGGCTGAAATTTAAGGAATGGAAGCTGCCGGCCAGATTCCAGAGGAGAAAAAAAGAAACATTTTCTTTACAGAAGGACTTGTGAGAGGCAACCATTAAAAAGGAGAAGAAAAAAGAAAGAAAACCAATCTTTAATTAGTAACTTTACTTAGCAATTATTCCAATCGGAGAAGTATATGCATAGCACAATCCGTACACTTGTTAGGCTGTGAATAGTCATTGCTTTTCAGTTTGAGTTTGTTTCTGGAAATAAAGTATTTTTTCAGTACTGTTGTGGAAACAGAAAACTTTTATAATATAATATCTGAGGTTGAAGAAGAGCAGAAGTCCTTCGTATAAGTCAAACATTTATGGCTTGAGGCATATAGCAAAATAAAGCTGGTAGTTTTTAAGGTTTCCTTTCCTTTTGCAACTGACTCTACTTTCTAAAACATGTTTGTTTCACTTGTATCCAAAATACAAGCAACTTCATCAGATGGCAAATTGCTCACCTTGTGACCACAGGCTAACATCTCAATCTTGCGTTATAGTAGAACATTGCCTATAGTAAAACACACTCTGTCATTTTGGTTCAGGCAACCTGATACCCAATGTACACATCCAGGGGCAGAATTCGGCCATGTGAGTACAAAAGAAATAAATCTATCCTTTCGACAAAAGACAAATTACACTGTTACAAATCCAAGCCAAGCATATTGCCTAGGGTATCTGCAAACTGCTTGCAAACTGTTCACCTACTAGTTTTAAAGTAAGAAGACAAAGGACTAGAGGCCCTTGTATCTATAGTAGTACAGCAGACCTGAGGCCCCTGAATCTTCAAAAAACCAGTACATTTGAAATATTTTTCAATTCAGTTCTCTTTTTTCTTAAGCGCATATTTTCACTTAATGGTTTTCCCTTACTCTACATAATGGTTCTTTAATCTTTCATACCAATTTCTAGCATGATAAAACAGTCAGCATCCACTTTCATTAAATATTTGATGATTACTTAGCTCTCACAAGGTGAAAAGTTTCTATGATTTTTATTGTAGGTTTTGGATGTTTTGCAAAATCCTAAAAGTACACCAAGAAGTCTTTATGCCCTAAAACTTAGCTAGGTATACACTGTGATACAGAACAGCTAGTCTCCATTATATCTGAGAAATGCTATAATTCAAAATAATGCATGAGCATTTAATATGTGGCAACCAAAGACTTGAGCATACAGCTTTGTTTTTATCCATTCATTTCAATGTCTTCAGGAGTAATACAACTTGTCTATGCTATTATGCCTCATTGGTTTATTTTATTAACAAAAGTTATGAAGGTGTTGCCTACCAAATGAAAGCATTTACTAATGTGCCTATCTCTAGGAATAGTGAGAAGCCTCCATGAATCTACCTTCCCCTTATTTAAGAAATAATGTTGGCAGTTGACAGTAAACTCAATCTGGAAGCATCTATGCCTGGGAAAACATTCTCTCCATTTGTCACAAGCTTTGTTGTCTTTGCTTCTTTGGCAACGTAGCCCCGTAAGTTTGTGACTCCTAACAAATGGATTCGTAGCAGGTTTGGTGCTAATGATATTCCTGTCTTGTATATGCCCCCATGTAATGTTTTGATAAGTTCTTCAGGAAACTACTGTAACCCCAGGGTTTGGAATGGGTGCCAGCACACACCTCAGAAGTCCATATGACGACTCGATTGTTGTGATTGTCAAGCAATGACGCTGTCCTACCAGACTGATGGCAAATTTAGTCTTGCAATCTGTCATGACATTTTCCTAGAGCAATTCAATTTCTGTGAACAAGCCAGTTCTGCTTGGTCATTTTCCTGCGAGGTAGAAGGCTGGCAACTTCCTTTACCAAAGAGGAGCACATTTGTTCAGCTCTTAATATCCACTCTGAGATGAAATATCAGAACCACATTTATCCACTGGACAAAAGATTTAATCTACGTGAATCATATGGCTTCCACATGTGATAAAAGACAAGACATTAAGTTTACAGATCACCCTACTGGAAAATGAAACGGCAATGAACAAGGAATGTTGAAGCCTGAGATTTCATGATGAATGTTAAGGTTCTCCAGGGAGTCTAAGACCCTAACTGGAGTATCGAAAGGGCATTATCACCACTTGAAGCTAATGCCATAAAGCCATAATAATTGAATGCAGTATTCATTCCCCACGTGCAATCTTTGCTTTGCTTTGCAGGCATACAGATATATCAGGAAAATACCATTTCTGGAATACACTGATTTCTCCTTCTAGAAGGCATGGAAATAGGAGTATATTCCCTCTTTTCATTGTAAAGTTTCCCTCAGCAGTCCACTGACTAGCTAATGATACCTAGACATATAATGTGAGAATTGCTTAAAAGCCTCCTGGCTTTGTTTTCAGATGCCTAAGGTACTATTATGGAATAAGGTGAATTGGGTGCCTAGTTGGAGGTCTGTACCAAAGACACAGCATCTTTAGCAGAAGCTCCTCATTTATTAGCAGTTTGGATGAGGAAAGCAGGCAATAGTTTCAGATTCATTTAAAAGACAGGCATACCATAACTCCTGGTCCCATGCCAGTTCTTTTTTTCAGGTGACATGTGGAGTCTCAGGGAGAGAGCAGCTCTGCAGATATTTCATGTCTTGCTTTGCTTTTGCAAGAAAAATTGTGCTAAAATATCCAGACTTTGTGGTTTAGTCACTATAAAAGTAAGTAAGTTGTAAGTAAGCATGTGACTGACATCATCTAACTGTTCATAGAGAAACAGCATGGTATCATACTGTTGGTATTTCCCACAATTTGTCGATGAGAGTTGTAGCAGCTGCTGATGCATTCGGCGATACTGGGGGAGCTGGTAGTGATGGAGCAGTTGATCTGAAATGACCGCTGTTACCTGGTGCCAGATCGGAACTCTCTGCACTACTAGAGCTGCAAAGCTTGGACAGACCCTCTTCCAAAATGATGCCATTATTTCTATATCAGCATAACTATAAACAGTATTTTTCAGCCAGTGTGCTTTCAGCCCATTATCTAAAGTGTTTCCTAAGTGTAGGAAGTATAACTAATAGCAAAGACATGTTCTATTCAGCCTCTTCCTTTCTGTTAAAATGCCTCCTGGTAGATAGGTAAAATTGAACTAGCATAGGAAAACAGACTGCAGAATCAGAGCTTTCTGATACACTGGAGAAAAGCTTCCTATTTCTTAATTTAATTCAGCACTTGTTTTTATCTTTGATTATAAATCACATTTTTAGAAGAACTTTTATTTTTCTGTTAGTGCTTGTGGATTTGATGAAGAAATGTGTTTACATCTATCCTCTCTATGTTCTCTTTCTCTGTCCCTCAATGGTTTTTTAATGCTATAGTATCTGCTTAGAGTTTGCATGACCACATAGCTCTGGTTCTCTTCTGAGTAGGAACTGCTAGGAACACTGAAGCACACCGCACTGCTTTCCTCATGCCATAACTAAAGTCAGCTCTCAGAACAGAATACAGAAGAAACTGACTGAGGTAGAGAGCATATATTTCTTATTATGAGTTACAGCCTGAAAGAAAAGAGAGGGAGAAGGGATGTGAGATAAACAAGAATAGATTAACGTCTTATTGAAGGACTCAAGCTCACAAGTGAGAACCAGTGTTTCTAACTTTTTCATTAATTCCTCACATACCGTATTTGACAGAATTACTGCTATGCTTGCTGACATAATCCATTGGCCTCCAGACATCATGACAGTAACGTCCCTGTCAAACCTGACACCTGATTTTCATTTCCAGACATTGACTCTCCACCTTATAGCCAATGTATTTCATAAGAATAAACTGTTATCATTACCAGCAAAACATTGATTAGACTGAAATCCCTACCTGTGAATTTATAGCCTTAATTTCCAGTAGGTTTCATCAGTTATCTTCAAGCAGATGAAGATGTAAGGAAGTCATTAGCATGTGTCAAGCAAAATGTTAGCTGGTTTCTCATGTATTTATTAAAGTTTAACGAAAACAATGAATAAATAATTACTTCTATATAATTGGAGAGAAAAAAAAAAGAACAAGCACCTGTTTAGGGTCAGACAACAGAATTACAAGCCATAGACCTTACAGCTAAGTAATAACATGGGCAGAAGTCTATAAGGAAAGAGCATAACTTTTCTAGTTGCAGAGCAAGAAAGAGGTCAAAGCTCCCCGACATCAACCTCCTCTAAGTCCCTGTACATTCAGCCTATTACCAAGGCCAGTTCTCTCTGTTCCTGTGGTTATTATCAAAACCTAACTTGACTTCAGCCCCTGGGTTTCTGAAAGGCTTCGTGCCTAAGTTATCCTGGATAAATGAAGTCCTCTCTGGTCTCCACATTCTCATATTCCACCTGAAATAGCAGAACCACCTTCTGCCATTTGTCACTTTACCCTGATACATGCTGTTTTCAGTTTCCCATGCATTGTTTTATTATATTTAACCTCCTCATCATGGGGAGATATCAAGTACTTCCACAATCAAGATCCTCCTGATTCCCTCCTCATTCACTAAGCTTGCACTAATTATTTTCTTCGTCTCAATTCCTCACCCTTGGCCCTTGACTGTTCTTTGTGTGGATCAATGTTCTCTCTCCTCTGAGTCTTTTTTGCCACCATTTTCATGTTCTGCCCCAGCTCTTTTTCCTGTTATTCTTCAGGGCCATGATGCTAGCTACTGTAGAAACACTTCACAACACCCTGTTATAAAAGGTATTGCAACCATCATTGTGCTTTATCATTTCAGCAGGTGCCTTATTTTATATGTGCAAGTTGAAAACTTGGACCTGTAACTTTATGATCATTGAAAAGCAGAGTAAGAATTAGCTTCCTAAAATGCAGAGTGCTTTGCCAAAGCAGCCTATGAATAAAAGCTCTTCTGAGTCTTAGACACACGAGGCCACTTTCCAACCATACAGTGCACCCCTGAGACGAACAAGACCTCTGGGAGATCAAGGGTACTCTTGCTTCCTCACTACCCTTAAAAAAAGCATTTTTTGCTCCTTCAGTTACAGATCATCACCATCAGCCCACTGTACATCTGAAGAACAAATGGGGCATTTTCA